>NW_027097008.1:0-60000 GCF_019320115.1 Miscanthus floridulus
TCATACTAGAACATGTACAGAAGCTACACACAAAATTTCAGAATTTTTGGAGCTATCATGAATTTCCTACAAATTCCCAAAGTTTTAGCACTATTCACAAATTCAGAAAATAAAAATTTTCACTGTTCTTCTTCCTCACTCGCACTGACAGCCAGGCCCCACTGTCAGTGACTCAAAGAAATCACGGCGGCGCTGCCCTCATTGGCTGGCCTCAAAATGCGCCGATGGTGACGCTCCGGCGAGGCCGACCTCACCAAAATTATCTACACACTACTACGAACCCATCCCAGCCCTCAGATCGGAAGAAGGCGCACCGGAGAAGGCTCCACGCCGGCCATGGCGGCTCGAGCATGACGGCTCACGGCGTAACCCCAGCAATGGCGCAATAGAGTCTAAAACAAGGTAAGTATCGCGCTCAGTAGCTCACCACGGTCACGCCGGTACGTTCGGTGAAGCCAGAGACGGTCTGGGACGGCCTGGCCATGTCGAGGCAATGATGGCGGAGCTCCGGCCGGTCTCGGGGAAGAAAGCGTTGGGCCGGGCGACTCCGGCCAACCCAAGTGGCGTAGGCAAGCCACAGAGAAGCACAGGGCTGAGGCGATCGCGTAGGCGTAGCTAGGCACGACGGATGCTGGTCGACGGAGGCTACGGCGAGCGGCGGAGCAGAGCAGAAGGGGAAAAACGGGAATGACTGACGGCGGCGGCTGCTATTTATAGCCGGGAAGGGGTTGCCCGACGTCGACAGCGCACGCCCGAGCTCACCATGGCACCGGTTGCATGTCAACATGCAAAGAAGCGGCGAAATCCGATCAGCGGCGACCTCCACGTGGCGCTGGCGGCAAGCAGAGAGGTGGATGTTGATTTTTGAAATAATTACAGAACTGCCACTGCGTCCATTTTTCAAATTACTCACAAATTTTCTAAAAAAGTTGAAAATCTCCAAAAATGAAAGTTGTTCAATTTTTCAAACTCTACAACTTTGCTTCTAGAAATATTTTCAAATTCTGCCTCCATTTTGAAATTTGAATTTGGGGTGCATTTGAGCATTTGAATCATTTCAAAATTACTCCAAATTTTATATGTAAACTTGAAAAACTTTGAATACCAAAGTTGATCCACATAAAATAACCTCCAACTTTGCTTTTTGCCTCAACCCCAAATTCCATATGGATTTTGAATTAGTCAAAAGGGGCAAAAAGGACTTTTATAATTTGAATATGAATTCAAATTTGATTTGTCTTCCTTTTACTTAAATTTTGATTTTTGACCAGTAACATGGCCCATTAGGGTTATTTAAGTCAAATGACACATGACCTCACATGATCACATGAAATTTGACCCTTGTGGTCATGATCTTTATTTAGGGTTTTGAAACACATCACATGAAATAACAACATTATGAAATAAAGCTTATTTAGTGAATGCATTCAAAAATTTTCTACTTTATGAATGCTTTGCAATGCATATGATGACATGTCAAATTTTAGTGCTAGGTCAAAACACCAGAGGTGTTACAGCTATCTGGTTCCTTGTTTATGTTGCAGTTTCGATCCACTATACTTGTTTTTCACACACCTATCACCTTGCTATCCACCATACTTGCTTGTTTGTTACACACCTGGTACTTGGAGCATTTTAGACCAGCAACGAGAACAAGTACTTTGGACTATAATTCAGCATTACTTTCTGTTACTAACTTGTGTGCCAGATATATATATTACTCTTTGTTTGCCTTCCAAGCTCCACAAATTCTTCAGATCAGTACAGAAAAAGGGCCTTGCAATCTCGTTACCACTGCCTCATAGGTATCATGAACCAGCCACTGGTTGTACCGCCACTGCTTGCGTTGGTAAGAACTTTGTAAGAGCTTGGTAAGACGCTTCCACTTGCTGTGAAAAGTGACACCACTACAACCACATAGTCATTTGGTAGGGATAAGTTTCACCAGTTTGTTCCTTGTTTTTGTGTTTACAATGATAGGTTGTTCGTATCCACCGACTTATGATGGTATAGGTGCTGATGAGTACATGGAGTGGGAAATTGCCATCGATAACATATTTGCTACTCGCTTTATGTGTCCAAGGAGGAAGGTAAAAAATGCAGCTAGTGTTTTGCGACATTCTGCTTTATCTTGGTGGGAGTCTTTAGATCCTTCTGATAAACCTCAAACTTGGAATGATATGAAACTTCTTATGCGAGAAGCCTTTGTTAATCCACCTCCTGTTTTGACTTCGTATGCTGAGGTGCACCATTTAGAGGAAGAGTCTATTGTTATTTCTCTTGCTATGACTAACCTTCTGCAGAATAATGTACATAAGCGAGAGGATGACATGGAAGAAAATGGGGAGCTCACAACCTCATATGCAAATTCAGAATCATCACTTTACCATGCACCTATTACTCCTGCTAAGAACACAGGTAATGCCCATGGTCCTACACTCACGAAAGGTGAAAATTGTCTTAATGTACTAAAATTTTCCACAAACCATGCTGTCATAGAGCAATTGTTAGTGGAACCCTCTCTTGATTTATCTTTGTCCCATGATAATTTACTTGATGTTCCTTGTGACAAAGATGAATTGGTTGAAGATGCTTCAGTTTTACATGTTTTAAACCAGTGACTTGTGCTAAAAATAAACATGTTATTTATATTGCTACGAAAATTGATGAGTTCAAACTGTTGTCTTCTTTACATACTTTGGGTTACATTGAATTTGATGTTTTGTGTAACCTAGATCGTTTGGAAGAGAGCCTTTTTAAATATGCTGATTTGCCTTGGTTTTCTAAACACACATATCATGTTATTGGCAGATATAACAAGGGACAATATATGATACATCGAGTATACATTCGTAATAATATGAATTCTCCTTTTGTTGTACAAGATTATGATCGTTTAGAGGGTAGCCATAATAATACAAACATTTTCTCATGTTCCTTAAAGAAACAAGTTCACTTCCAAGAAGGGGAGCATTGTTGGTTACTACCTATGTCTGCTCGACCATCTATTCCTGCATTTGGTTAGTTCTAATCTTTTGCAGGATAGTGTTGACATACATCGTGTGCATTCGGATCATGGAGTCTACATGCTTGCTGAAATTTTTATGTGAGATGACATGCTAGAAACTTGGAAACATGGTCACGTTCCTTCTCATAATTATTTCAGTTTTCTTTGTCCTCGCAACCCCGTTCTCCTTTATGTTGTGCAGGATCAGTTTCAAGCACAATCGACGCCGAGGACAGCTTTTCATCAAGAAGGGGAGGATGATGAGGACATGACACCCATGCATATGACCATGTTTGGTGCATGGGATAGAGGGGAAGGAGGCTAGCAAGGGTGTCCAAGTCAAGAAGGAGGCCCGAGGCTAATTCGGTTCGAGTCCCCGAGGTGGAGGCCCAAAGCAACTCAAGTTCGAGTCTGTCTCGAAATCTAGGACCAGTCTGCCTTAAACTGGTCACCCAAGACGCATCCGGACTCCGTTTTTGATGATCCATATATGGATGGAAAGCTAATTTGATAAGGAAGCCAATCCAAGTGGTTTCATGTCAAAACCTCTTCGGAATCAACGGGAATCGTCGAAACAAGTCTGCATCCAAAATCTGCCAGGGTGCTGCAACACCTTCTTTTGGTCCGTTGGACCGTGTATCGTGTTTGGGCCCATTAGGGGGCGCATCCAGGGTAGGCGACGACCCTAAGACCTTTATAATCATATGCCACCGCCATCATTAGGTCTTGGGTTTTGCTTAGATTATTCTATCAAGAACAGTTTCGCCGTTCATCAGTTTGTGAGACCCCAACTTTGTGAGATTAATCATTCATCTGCAATTTGGTTGTGTTATTTCTTGTTCTTGCTTGTGTTCTTCGTTGTGCAGGCAGGGATTAGCCTTCTTGGCAAGGTCAACCTGGTCCGTGACTTGGTTGATAACCAGAGGAACTATGGTGCTAAGATTGTAGGGTTCAATCTTTCGATCTGAAGCCGGATCGGTGTGTCATTCTCCGCCACAACGATAGTTACCTCTACCTGACGGAAGATCGGGATCCCCGTCTCCATTACCAATCCCCACCAAAAGAAGTACCGGACTGCTGCTTGAGCCATGGGGTTGCAATGGAATGGCCTGCAACAGATCTTCCATGTGTCTCTTGCTGAATTTTTCTCTCAATGCTCATAGCTTGATCTACAAGGTCTTGCAAAGTATGATATGGAAACATCTCAACAAAACCAGAAATTTCTTCATTGTGGTCACCCAAAAATCTTTCCATTTTTGACTCCAAATCCTCTCTAATTCCAGCCCGCACCAACAGCAACTCCATCTCCTTATAATACTCATCAACTGATCTTTTTCCCTGCTTCAACATTTGCAACCTATTGCGAAGGTCATGCTAATAGCTAGAGGGTACAAATCGCCTTCTCATCACTTGCTTCATCTCTTCCCATATGTTGATATGTTCATGACCCAACACAAGTTGATTCTCCTGTATTTGATTCCACCAAGTGAGGGCATAACCAGAGAACTCAATTGAAGCAAAATTGACACGCCTTTGATCAGAGAGATTATGCACTCTAAAAATTTGATCACACTACTCAGCCACTCAAGATATGCATCTGCACCTTCTCTTCCAATAATTTTTGGGATACTTAACTTGACACGAGCAATGTTGTCTGGGTCATCCCTATTATAATGACCATAATGATGCTCCCTATCTTTATGATCAGCACGCCGGCGATGATCTCGGCACCGCCCAAACAGACCATCATTTGCAAAGGGATTCTCATTATCAACAAATCCCTCTTCATGATCAAAGTCATCAGATTCTTCATCTTCAAAATGCACACGGTGGTCACGACCATGCCAGTGAGCTCATCCTCCATTTCAACCACGATGACCAGCCCACCTACCACTACCACGACCATCTCTGAAATGGTCATGTCCCGCATCAGAATTTTTACCACCAGATTCATCATATTGATGGTGAGGAGCCCTTCGTTCATCTGTAGGCATGCGTGCATCGAGCATTCTCTCCATGGCCTCCAAGAGCAAGTCTGCCATTTGGTGCAACTTAGCCCGTACAACAGGGGGTTCTTCTTCTCCATGACGACCACCATGAATACTCGAATTGGATCCTACCATGTTAGCACTTATGCAAGAAACATTGTGGAATCGCACAACCTCACCTCTTACTTACCAATGCTCTTGCTTGTTCTCAAGGATAGTGAGTGTGCAAGTGTAGCAGTTAAATGGAAGTGATTGAGAGGTCGCAAGGATTACGAGTCGAATGTCCCGGTTTCAGATTTTGGTGGAGCTATAGGTGGCTAATCAAGGGAGGCTACGGTACCGCAAACTAAGTGGTTTCATGTGTTCAAAAGATATGAATTTGCTGCTATTGAGATTACCACAAACTTGAATATGTAAACTGAAATTTGCAGTTATACAACCCACAACACAACCCCTACTTTTCAAATCTTTTCACTTCTCTTTTTTTTGAATCTTTCTTCCTTTGTTCTTCTTTTTTTTGATTTTTTATCACTAACAGGGGTGCGGATAACAAATGAAAACAACACGATAAATGTGAAGATGGTGACTAGTAGCTTGATGAACACAACAACACAAAGGTAGCAGTACCACCAAAAGATGGTGACTAGCAGCTTGATGAACACAACACAAAGGTAGCAGTACCACCAAAAAGGATTTTTTTGGCTTTTTAGTGGACTTTAGGAGATGAACAAAAACAGTAACAAATGATAGATAAATCAAAGGTAAATATGTGGATGATGGTGAGACCTACCATGACAACGAAAGCTTTGATACTAGTTGATAAAAAACATCCTTGAGGGTGGCCCGATCTTCACTACAGTAGGTCACAAATCAAAGATAACTTGCTGCGAATAGCGGAATAACTAGCTTTATATCTGAAAAAGGTTGGATGCGTCCAAGCGATGGGGAGAGAGGCACCAAAATTGTGAAGACTTCGACTTGATCTCCGAATGACTACAGAACCGCAATCCAGAACTCATCCGCATAAAATGGTGCAGCTGTACTAGAAACCGTAGAGCATGAACTAGGGGAACCCAGAGGGATCACTTCACAAGTCCAAGAAGAACAAGGAAGAACAAAGGTTTGGGTAAGGCACTCAGTAACTTGGCTACAATATGAGGGGTTTATTAATTCATCAAAAGGTACCTAATAGCTTAGAGGTAGGGGATATTTATACTAGGAACAACCCTCCTAGTTAAGTGTGAAAATGAATTGGAGTTTCTGAAGATAGGCAATGTGAAAGGTCCCCTCGAGAAGGATTCCCGAAGTGGTCTCGTGTGACTGTTGGCCTCCAGAGCAGTGTCCACTAATCTGGCCATAACTCTTTATTGAGAAGTCCAAATTCTACCCCTAGCAGACTATTGACCTTCTGCGTCACTTTTTTCTAGGGTCTGTTTGTCCGTCCGTGTTACTTGTCATCCCCGTTACTTTTCCCTAGGTCTTGTCATCCGTCCATGTTACTTTTCTAACGGAGCTATTTGGTAGGACCGTGTCTTGATCCTTTGGCCATATGCCTTCCATATCTTCATGTGTAAACCTAAGCATCATCAAGATAGGACATTTAGGTAGTATAACATTCTTAGAAGTGTTAAAATTACAATAAGTTAGGAATGAATTCACCTGCTCTTGAAGTTTCTTGGCATGGCTTCTTGTAAGTGGCCCTTGATTTGTATCCTTTGGACTTGAGCTAGCATTCATGACTGGGATGTCCTCATCACATGCCACAGTTCCAACCCAGCAACAGCTAGTGTGCCAGGTAGGGGGTAGCGTCAAGTGCGACTTAGGCTCTTCGATGGCCAGAGCCACCTGCCTCATCATCGGAGCAAGCGGCGCCGCCCTAGACAGTGGCATTCGCTTCCCTGGTGAGTTCTTCATCACATTCGGTGTCTTTGCCCTGAGCTAGGTCCTCAACTTTGGGATCCTAGCCTATGTCACTGACTGCTATGATGAGCTTCATCCCCACGTTAGGGCCACGCTGGTGAGCAATGAGCTCTGAGCGTCGCCTCCTCCACCAGGACTTCTAGGAGTGGATCTCGAGGTCCTGGCTTGATAGATCTAGCATGGTCTGGGTCCACACCCCACCATGTTGGACCAGCGCTAGATGTTCTATAGCTGGCCAATGTCCACCACCAGATCACCACTGGTGAGGTGCTCCAACCATCTAACCGCTTCTAGTACTACCTCCTGGACCTAACATTTGCGATCTAGAATGCGGCAGCATCCTTCTAGCTAGAGCTGGAGCACCTCATCAACCATGCCACGCCAAGAAGCGCCATCCTATCTAACACCGCGGGGGCAAATGTCCCCTCGCTGTGCACCTTCCTCAAGATCCTCTCAGGGAATTACCCAGAGTACGACTCTGATGACATCAACTACTATGCCCTACCACGCATGTGCTACTACATCGATGGTGAGGGTCTGCCTGAGGAGGCACCTGAGCTCATGCTGCTGGACTAGAGTCCCCACAGCCGTGCAATGTACCTTTAGGAGAAGGCGGATCACCTATAGGCTCGGTAGGTGGACCTAGAGGTCATCAAGGTAGAGCTCGGGTGACAAAGGTAGGACTTTGTGTAGCAATAGGCTGTGCAGCCCCTGGCAATGGCGACAATGCATGCACGGGGGCTCCCAGCACCCTAAGCTTCCCCTAAGCAGCCTACAACATGGCGGCCACCACCTATCGACTAGAGGACATTTTCGACATGCCGGACCCAAAGACCAACGAGCGCCTACACAAGACAAAGGAGCTTCTCCACATTGCCCTTGAGCAGTCGGCCAAGAGTTTTGCCTCTTAGCGTCATGTCGCGCTCTCTAGACCATCCTAGCTGACGACCACTACCAATGGGAACCACTCCAATGCGCACGCCCTACTGATGGGTGGAAGCTGTGGTGACTCCTCTGACAGTAGCTTTGGTCATCCGTGGACCAGGGGTGCCAAGCCTCGATAAGAGCGAAGGCGTGAGCCTTCCCCCCAGCGTCCTCCCATGCACCACTAGGTCGACGACAACTGCGATGTTTGCGACACCATCGAGGCTAGGTGCCATGCTCAGGCATAGTCTCATACTCCTGAGCGAAGGGACAGGGGCACCATCATGGATCACTTTGGCCCCTAGGTATTTAGGGCGGTGACCCAGGTGGCCCCCTACCCTAGGCGATTCTAGACTCCAACGCACATATCCAAGTACGATGGTGAGACCAACCTAGACCATTGGCTCAAGGACTACTGCCTCACCATGAGGGCTAGGGGGTCTAACGATGACTTCACCATCTAGTACCTTCCCCTGCTCCTGTCGAGCTCAACCAGGGCTTGGCTCTAGCAACTCAAGCTCGATAGCATCCGCTGCTGAGGAGACCACCACTCCATCTTTGTCAGGCACTTCTAGGGTACATACACTCAGCCCAGGAACTCGTGGGACCTTCACACTGTAGGTAGAGGGCCGATGAGACCCTCTAGGAGTACATCTAGTGTTTCTCAAAGAAGCGCAATGAGCTCCCAAACATCACCGACACTGACATGATCAACACCTTCATCTGTGGCATGACCTACGAGGCCATGAGACCCCACGCATGATGAGGGAACTCCTAGATAACGCCACCTATTACACCACTGGTGAGGAGGCTGTCTAGGCCAACTTTAGTGGCAAGGCCAAGGCCACCGGCCACCTCAGTGGTGGAGATGGTGACGATGATCCTATTTTGTCCCAGCACCACTACGACAAGAGGAACAAGGACCAAAAGCGTCATGGGAAGGAGATGGTGGCCGTGGCTGACCACGCTACTTGGCCTCAACCCCACGAGCGCCTCCTCAAAGAATGCACCACCATTAGGGGCTACATCCATGGCACCCTTGGCCAATAGGGCAAGGCCCAGAAGCCTACCCCTAAGGCCAGCAAGCCAATGGACGGGTGCCCTGGAGGACGAAGCTGAGTTTCCTGAGGCTAACCATTGCCTCATGATCTTTGGGGGCTCCTAGGCATACAAATCCCGCTGGTAGCGCCGCATCACCAAGTAGGAGGTGAATGTTGTCCACACCCTCACTGCCCCAATGTGGCTCCGATGGTTCTAGACGGCCATCACCTTCGACCAGGAGGATCACCCTGTTCATGTTCCACACCCAAGGTGCTACCCGCTCATGGTTAGCCTAATCGTGGGTACCATGCGCCTCACCAATGTGCTGATGGATGGGGGCCGTGGCCTCAACATACTCTACGCCAGCACCCTCGACATGATAGGCATCCCGCGAAGTAGCCTGAGCCCCAGCAAGGCACCATTCTACGGGATCATCCCAGGGAAGGAGGTCATGCCCCTCGGGTGCATCTAGCTCAACATCACCTACAGCCAGCCAAACAACTTCCACAAGGAGCCACTCACCTTTGAGTTGGTCAACTTCCCCAGCATCTACCACACCCTTCTAGGCTGGCCATGCTTCGCTAAGTTCATGACTATTCCCAACTATAGCTACCTGAAGCTCAAGATGCTTGGCCCAAAGGGGGTCATCACTGTCAAGGGTAGCTTTGAGCAAGCCTACTATTGCGAGCAGGACTGCGTCGCCCAAGCGGCCACACTCGTTGCCCCCTATGTTCCTGATGGCCCTGACCACAATGCAGGAAGGGCATTGGCAGAAGGAGCAGCCAAGGCAGCAATGGTGCTCGACCGACTGAGTATCGGTGAGGCATCCAAGAAGGGGTCAACCTGATCGAGGTGTGTTCTAACCTTTCCCCATGAGGGAAGGCTATCACTGAGCCATCCACCTAGAAGCACTATCTCTCAAGCTAGTACCTATCTGCCAATGTCCTTTGCTAGCCCACCTCTCCAATGACAAAGACCAAGATAAGTCCTGTCCTCCCGACCTTCTTACTCTACTCATTTTTTGCCACTGTCTCCTTTGTCTCGAGCTACTCTAGCAGATGCTTGGTTGTGCCCAAAGCTTGACTAAACTAATCACCTATTGCCCTCTATGAAGGAGAACTACACCAAAAGGTCCCCGAGCGAGGCAAGAACTAGACGGACAAAGCAGGAGAAGTGGGAGAGAGGTCGGCAAGGCGCTAACGGAACAGCCCCGGCCACTGTGTTACCAGCTATGTCCCCTATCCCTTCTCTTGTGTTCATTGCATCCATTTACAGCTATCTCTATCTCCTAATCCTTCATCAGATCATGCCTCCTAGCCAAATGTTGGCATAGGACAACTCAGAAGGGGCATCACTAAGGGTTCTAAGGCCAGTCCAAGGGGCTTCAAGGCCACCCGAGGCACCTAAAGTGTGAGGGACACCGATGGTCGGGCACTAGAGGCCTTAGCCAGATGCTTAGAAGCAAAGCCGACCGACCATCACGCGATGTCCGAGTACCTACCTAGAGCCACTCGTGGTGACCCACTGAGGAAGGCAATGACCCCCGAGCACCAATAGATGGGCTTGGGAACTATACGAGTGGCTTGGCCGAGAAGTTGAGGATCTCCTCTTAGGGGGACATGACCGGGGCATAGAACGACTGTAAACCTAGGGTTCTCATGGACTTACATATTACAAGCACGGGCATGGCGATCTTGGCCATCGAGGCCATCATCGTAACAGCCCATCTAAATGAGGGACCTAAGTCTCCGAGCAAGACTTGGGAGTAGTGAGATTACAAACGAAAGTAATTTCATTTCATTAATTGGGAATGACCCGATTACAATATACAGCGGCAAAAACTGCTTTTGCCCAGCATAGGGTTGGGGCGCTGCCCCTCAGATGATCTCCTCTCCTCCTTGGAGGGGAGTGGGGATGCCTGACGCGAGGGTCAGCCTGATAGGCCTAGGGAGCCCGACCTCCCCATAACTTCTTGAAGTGCGAGCACCGGGGGCCTAGCGAAAGGATGGTCGGTGAGGCCTCACCTTGATCACCCCTGCACTACCCACACCACAGGGCTCCTAGGTTGAGTGCCCTAGGAAGGCATGTGAACCCAAAATTGCCTTGCTATTGGCCAAATCCGGTGAAGGCCAGAAGCAGCCCGCGCTACATGAGGCGGAATCCGCGGAGTCCATCATGCACAGGGGAGGCCAGACTGACCGCCCCTCCATAAGCGGTTGCCTCTGAGCCGGCTGCCCACGCAGCACCATGGATCAACTCCCACCACCTCATGTAGTTGTGGTGGCTCCTTAACTAGAATCCTTCCACCATCGTGGGAGCGATCGCTCGATGGAGCCAAGCTCACTTGGAGGGAAGCGTTGCACTTTGTCGTTGCCATGGCCGCCAGGAGTTGGATCTAAGAGGAAGAAGAGAAGGAGCCAGGGGAGGGATAGAAGGTGCCACGTCCCTAGGCCCCTCTTTATAGCCCCAGTCGATGCTCCAAGAGCAGCTTTGGGCCCTCCGATCAACCATCGATGGCTAAAGAGGTCTCGGGGTACCGGCCAGGTGTCCCTTCAATCTCAACAACACACCTTAGAGCGACTGTGTGATGGTGGCCATGCGGTAAAGGCAGAGTGAGGAGGGCATTAACAACAAGTTAAGTCCCACTCCACTTTCCACCAAGCATGTCGCCCACTCTATGCATCCCTTCTCGCAGGACATGAGGGGATCTGACTCCCATCGGGCCCACCAGCCACCATCAATAGCCTAGATCCATGCGCACCAAGTGCCATGGCTCCTCCACTAGATCTACTCCACGTAGCCCAACGTTCCATCTCCCAGACGAAGTAGGATGGTGTGGAAGCGCATGTCTTAACTCCTTTGTTAGGCACGACGGCCCAGAAGCCATCAAACAGCTTGCACAAAGCATTAGCGGATGAGACATGCATAGAAGCTACCACTCCCACTGATAAGGGGGCCCCACGATGACCTCAGAGGCTACGCCGACTCTAGATGGAGCAACTCGACCCCCCAATGGAGGGGCGCTCGGGCAGCGCACCCCCAAAGAACCAACCAACTCCCCCGAGTTGGGTCAGGAGCCGTTGAGCGATGGACCCAATGAGGGTCCCCCACCCAAGCATGGTGCGCTCCCCATGCCCCAACCTATGGTTGTAAAAGGTCGGCCCAAGAAGGCCATCCCAAGAGGATCGGGGTCTGCTATCGAAGCCCCCAAAAGGGTGTTTCATGCCAGGTGATCAGGTGGCCCTGAGCTAGAGCCCAAACACTCTTGATCACCCGACCCACGACAAGAAGAAGAGTGTGGCATTCAAAGCCACATCATCCAAGGGCAAAGCAAAGCAAGAAACATCAAGTGAGGATGATGATTCATGGGATGATAGTGATGATGAGAAGATGGCTCTCTTTGTCAAGAGGTTTAGCAAGTTCATGGTGAAGAAAGGCTACCGTGCAAGAAGAAAGAAGTCTTCATCCAAAAACAAAGATGAGTCAAGAAGATGCTTCAAGTGTGGAAGCAAAGATCATCTTGCTCAATGCCCATATAATAGTGACAATGATGATGACAAGAAGAACAAGAAGAAGGACAAGAAAGAAATGAAGGAGAAGAAGGGCAAGACATTCTTCAAGAAAAAGAAGGGTGGATCATATGTGGTCACTTGGGATAGTGATGCTTCCTCAAGTGATGATGATGATGATGATAGTGATGATCACAAGACCACCAAGAAGAAGGTTCTTGCAAGTATAGCAATCAATGAGAAGCCTTCTCTCTTCGACTCTCCATCATGCTTCATGGCTAAGGCCACTAAGGTACAAACTTGTGATGATGGAAGTGAAAATGAACATGATAGTGATAGTGATAATGATGATGATGAACCTACTAAAGATGAATTAATTGACATGCTAGAAGATGCTAGAGAACACTTTGACATCTCAAGAAGGGAATGCAAAAGCTTGCGAAAGGAACTAAAAGCCCTTAAGCAAGCATTTGATGAGCTTAATGCATCTCATGAGAGGCAAGAGGATGCCCATGAGAAGCTTTGCAAGGCTCACAAAAAGCTTGAAAAGGCTCATTCCTCTATACTCGATGAGCAAAATAAAAAGAAGCATGTCGAAACTTGTAATGTAGGTTTAACTTGTGATCTAATTGATACATCACTATCTATGCCTATCATTGTTACTCCTACTAACCCTTCTTGTAGCACTTCCACTTCCACCTCTTCTAGTAGTGATGGTCTCACTTGTGATACCTCACTAGTGGTTGAGAATGAGAACCTCAAGAAGGAGGTAACTAAGCTCACTCACACCTTGGCCAAGGCTTATGGTGGTGAGGACCGCTTGCTTATGGCCTTGGGTAGCCAAAGAGCTTCTCTCTACAAAGAGGGATTGGGCTATACCCCCAAGAAAGGCAAAGCGGCCTTTGCTCCTCACAAGACAAGTTTTGTGAAGAACAATGGTCGATTTTGCACTAGTTGCAAGCAAGTTGGTCATAGAGAGCATGAATGCACCAACAAAAGCAAAAATGCTAATGTATCCTTTATTAAGTTTAATTCTTCCTATATGCTTGTTAAGGGTACAAATGGTGTGAAGGCTAAGTTCATTGGCAAACCATGGATGGGCTCAAAGAAGAAAGCCATTTGGGTGCCAAAGAGCTTGGTTACTAACCTTCAAGGACCCAAGCAAGTTTGGGTACCCAAAAAAATTGATCTTCTTTTGTAGGTCAATTACAAAGCTAGAGGAAGGCATTGGGTTCTTGATAGTGGGTGCACTCAACATATGACTGGAGATGCAAGAATGTTCAACTCAATCAACACCAATGGCAATGATGGTTATGATAGTATCACATTTGGTGACAATGGCAAAGGCAAGGTCAAAGGGCTTGGTAAGATTACAATATCCAATGACTTGAGCATATCCAATGTATTGCTAGTAGAGAGCTTGAACTTCAATTTGCTATCCGTGGCTCAATTGTGTGATCTTGGATTCAAATGCATATTTGGGGTAGATGATGTAGAGATCATTAGTGTATATGGCTCTAACTTGATCTTCAAAGGCTTTAGATATGAGAATCTATACTTGGTTGATTTCAATGCTAGTGAAGCTAGATTGTCCACATGCTTGTTCACTAAGTCTAGCATGGGTTGGTTATGGCATAGAAGGCTTGGTCATGTTGGAATGAAACAATTGAATAGATTGATTAAGCATGACTTAGTTAAAGGCTTGAAAGATGTTGTGTTTGAAAAGGATAAGCTTTGTAGCTCTTGTCAAGCCGGCAAACAAGTTGGAAATACCCATCCTAAGAAAAGCATGATGAGCACTAGCAAAGCATTTGAGTTATTGCACATGGATTTGTTTGGGCCAACACAATACACTAGTATCGGTGGAAATAAATATGGATTTGTGATAGTAGATGACTACACTAGATACACATGGGTATTCTTTCTAGTGGACAAAAGTGATGTGTTTGCAACATTCAAATCATTTGTCAAGGGCATTCACAATGAGTTTGAAACAACCATCAAGAGAGTTAGAAGTGACAACGGTAGTGAGTTCAAAAACACTAGAATTGATGAGTTGTGTGATGAATTTGGAATTAGACATCAATTCTCGGCCAAGTACACACCTCAATCAAATGGCCTTCTTGAGAGAAAAAATAGAACACTCATTGATATGGCAAGGTCTATGCTTAGTGAGTACAATGTGAGTCAATCTTTTTGGGCCAAAGCTATCAACACGGCTTGCTATTGTAGCAACCGCCTCTATTGTCACCGATTGAAAGAGAAGACACCATATGAGCTCTTGAATGGTAGAAAGCCCAACATTGCATATTTTTGGGTCTTTGGTTGCAAATGCTATATCTTGAAGAAAGGCACAAGATTGGGCAAGTTTGATAAGAAATGTGATGAAGGATTCCTACTTGGTTATTCCACTACAAGCAAAGCATATAGAGTTTGGAATTTAGATAATGATACTCTTGAGGAAGTTCATGATGTTGAATTTGATGAAACCAAGGGTTCACAAGAAGAGAATGAGAACTTGGAAGATGTTAGAGGCATTCAACTTTCAAATGCCATGAAGAACATGGATATTGGTGAATTGAGGCCTAGGCAAGTGAATGATGATGAAGATGATCAAGTGCAAAGTGCTCTCCAACTCAAATGTGCAAGATGATACAAATCAAGCTAGTGCAAGTGACTCTCATGACATTGATCAAGATCAAGTGGCTAGTACATCATCTCAACCAAATGATCTAGCAAGTGCAAGCAATCAAGTTCCATTGCTCCAACCAACAAGTATTGCAAGAGATCATCCTTTGGACACAATCATTGGAGATATTTCAAGAGGTGTACAAACAAGATCAAGATTGGCATCATTTTGTGAACACTTCTCATTTGTGTCATCCATTGAACCAAAGAAGATAGATGAAGCATTGAAGGATGTTGATTGGGTAAATGCTATGCATGAAGAATTGAACAATTTCACAAGAAATCAAGTATGGGAATTAGTAGAAAGACCAAAGGGACACAATGTAATTGGAACCAAATGGGTCTTTAGAAACAAGCAAGATCAAGATGGGATAGTAGTAAGGAACAAAGCAAGATTAGTAGCACAAGGCTATACTCAAGTTGAAGGTCTTGACTTTGGAGAAACATATGCCCCGGTTGCTAGATTGGAAGCAATTAGAATCTTGCTAGCTTATGCTTGTGCCCACAACATCAAGCTCTATCAAATGGATGTTAAGAGTGCATTTCTCAATGGTTATATCAATGAAGAAGTATATGTTGAGCAACCTCCCGGTTTTGAAGATGATAAGAAGCCCAACCATGTGTACAAGTTGAAGAAGGCATTGTATGGCTTGAAGCAAGCACCTAGAGCATGGTATGAGAGATTGAGGGACTTCCTCCTCTCTAAAGGGTTCACAATGGGGAAAGTTGACACCACTCTATTCATCAAGAAGATTGGAAAAGATCTATTTGTTTTGCAAATCTATGTTGATGATATCATATTTGGATCAACCAATCAAGAATTTTGTGATGAGTTTGGAAAGATGATGGCTAATGAGTTTGAAATGTCCATGATTGGAGAATTGAGTTACTTCCTTGGTCTTCAAATCAAGCAATTAAAGAATGGTACATTTGTGAGTCAAGGCAAGTACATCAAGGACATGATCAAGAAGTTTTGCATGATTGATAGAAAAGACATTAGCACACCAATGGGAACCAATGGCAACTTGGATAGTGATGCAAGTGGAAACATGGTGGATCAAAAGTTGTATCGGTCTATGATTGGAAGCCTACTTTATGTGACCGCATCAAGGCCGGATGTCATGTTTAGTGTATGCATGTGTGCAAGATTTCAAGCCTCACCAAGAGAAAGTCATTTGAAGGCTACAAAGAGAATATTGAGGTACTTGAAGCATACACCAAATGTTGGTTTGTGGTATCCCAAAGGAGTTAAGTTTGAGCTAGTTGGTTACTCCGACTCGGATTATGCGGGATGCAAGGTTGAAAGGAAGAGCACCTTAGGCACATGTCAATTGTTGGTAAGATCACTTGTTTCATGGTCATCAAAGAAGCAAAATAGTGTTGCATTATCAACCACCGAAGCCGAATACATATCTGCCGGTAGTTGTTGTGCACAAATACTTTGGATGAAGGCCACTTTGAGTGATTTTGGAATCAAGTTCAAGAAAGTGCCATTGCTATGTGACAATGAGAGTGCAATCAAGTTAACCAACAATCTGGTTCAACATGCAAGAACAAAGCACATTGATGTCCGCCACCATTTCATAAGAGATCACCAACAAAAAGGGGACATTTGTATTGAGAGTGTAGGCACCGAAGATCAACTTGCCGACATATTCACCAAGCCATTGGATGAGAAAAGGTTTTGCAAGCTAAGGAATGAGTTGAACATATTGGATTTCTCAAATATGTATTGATGCACCCCCACTTATATGACATGCCTCTCCTTCGAGCAATCCAAGGTAAAAAGTTGATTGGCATGGCATACATCCTTGCTAAGGACATGTTTAGTGCATCTAGTCATATTTTCAATCTTATTAGGACCTTTCAAGTGGTTCTATTTTATTAGGCTCATTCATGAAAATCAAATGAATTTGATGTTTATATGGTATCACTATTGCTTCTATGCTTGACATGATCTAGTGATAACATATGACATGTTTATGGGCTTGTAAACCTAGTGTTTAATCTAGAATATGAGCTCTAAGTGTTTTAACTTAACATGGTACAAGATAACCCTTATTTGGAGGTGTGAAGAAGCTTGTCCTTGGATCAAACCGAGTTAAATATCTTTGGCAAATGATCTAGATTGGACCAAATTTGGGAAAATAATCCTCACCCCATTGATTGACATTGATAATCTCGACCCTACAAGTAATACTATCTATATTTAGCACCTTTGTGGTCATTGATGACAAAGGGGGAGAGAAACAAAGATAGTAGTAAAAATAGTGAAAAAGGGGGAGAAAAACATAAAGATATCTTGATATATGACAAAGGGGGAGAGATATGACAAAGGATATCTTGATATATGACATAGGGGGAGAGATATGACAAAGGGAAGAGATCAACTAAAATTTTGAGCACATAAGTAGGGGGAGCAAGCTCATGAACTTGGATGATGCATTTGAATGTGCATTTCATATGTTTGCTTGCATGGCACAAGTTCTAAAATTCAAAATATCCATGCTTGTGTGATATATGCTAGTTGTAAGATTGAATGATGAAATGAAATCACTAGATAACTTTCATTTCCAAGTGAGTCTTTACAAGTGGTATCTTTCTAAAGTATGTTTCCAAGTGGTATTAAGCTAACAATGGTGCTAAGGATGATATATTGGTGCACTCCGATTGGTATCACAGCTTCAAAGGTCCATCTTTTATACCTTAGCATCATTTGGTAGACATTGACTCCTATATTTCCCATCTAAGCATATGTGCAAGCTTCAATCCAAACTCTTAGCACATATGTAGGGGGAGCAATTGCTACCATTTGGGGTTCATGAAACTTGTCCATATCCTTTTACACATGGTAAATATGCTTGGGCAAGCAACATGGATTCAATTGAATTTCAATTCATATCTTTGTTTAAGGGTTGTCATCAATTACCAAAAAGGGGGAGATTGAAAGCTCTAGTTTGGTTTTGGTGAATTGATGAAACCCTAAGTGATAACCTAGTTTATCAAGTGATCATGAGATAGGTAGCACACTCCAAGTGGTGAAGCAAATGAAGATCATAGCATGATGATGATGATGGCATGGTGATGATCAAGTGCTTTGACTTGGAAAGAAGAAAGAGAAAAACAAAAAGCTCAAGGCAAAGGTATATTTTGTAGGAGCTATTTTGTTTTGGTGATCAAGACACTTAGAGAGTGTGATCACATTTAGGTTTGATAGCTGTACTATTAAGAGGGGTGAAACTCGTATCGGAATGTGGTTATCAAAGTGCCACTAGATGCTCTAACTCATTGCATATGCATTTAGGATCTAGTGGAGTGCTAACACCCTTGAAAATGTTTGTGAAAATATGCTAACACTTGTGCACAAGGTGATACACTTGGTGGTGTTGGCACATCTACAAAGGAGGTGGTGTTTGCAGGGTTGAGATGGGTTTGGGTCGGCGGGATTCGGCGCTTTTGGGAAAATGGAATGTCTATTTTCTATTGCACCGGATGCAAATTCTTGTGGTTGGCACATTGGAGCAAGGGTGAAGAAGTTAGAAGTGAAAACGAGTTGATCGCGATGACGCTGGCGTCGGTCAACTGACCGGACGCTGGACCTGAGATGCACCGGACGCTGGTTTCTGCGTTCGGTCAAACTGACAGATCTGCACAGTACCGAGGGTATTGCACCGGACACATCCGATCGAAGAAATACGTCTCGGGGAGCTTACTAGAAATGACCGGACGTTGAGGCTTCTACGTCCGGTCAGTTTTGTCGGAGCGTCCGGTCAGCTTCGTAGCCATTGAAATCTGACGAATAGTGTTTGAAGCCGATGACACGTGGCGCACATCGCACGACCGGACGCTGAGGTCCAGCGTCCGGTCGGCCCGTGTTTAGTGCAGTGAAGGGGTACAACGGCTCTATTTCGTGGGGGCTTCTCTTTAAGCCCCATGGCCAGCTCAAGCTCACTCTCTTGCACATTTTCATTGACATAGCAACCTTGTGAGCTTAGCAAAAGTCCTCCCACTCATTTCCATCATTGATTCATCATC
The DNA here is from genome assembly GCF_019320115.1 of Miscanthus floridulus. Classification (NCBI taxonomy): domain Eukaryota; kingdom Viridiplantae; phylum Streptophyta; class Magnoliopsida; order Poales; family Poaceae; genus Miscanthus; species Miscanthus floridulus. The sequence goes on from NW_027097008.1 coordinate 19,113, forward strand.
TTAGTGAGATTGGGAGTGATCCAAGTGCATTGCTTGAGTGATTGCATCTAGATGCACTTGGTGTTCATGTTTCGCTGCGGATTTCGCTTGTTACTCTTGGTGGTTGCCGCCACCTAGATGGCTTGTAGCAGCGAGGATTGTTGAGTGGAGGGTGGTGATTGTCTCCGGCTCCGATCGTGGTGATTGTGAGGGGTTCTTGACCTTTCCCCGGCGGAGCACCAAAAGGTACTCTAGTGGATTGCTCGTGGCTTGTGTGATCCTCATCTTGTGTTGGTTGTGCGGCACCCTATTGAGGGTTTGGCATGTGAAGTCAATTAGCACGTGAACCTCCAAGTGAGTGAATCGCCACAACGAGGACTAGCTTGCCGGCAAGCAAGTGAACCTCGGTAAAAATCATTGTGTTCATCATTGATTCCGAGGTGATTGGTCATCATTGTTATTCATCTTTGTGATTGATTGGTTCATTCATCTACACGGCGGTATAACCCTCTTGATCACTCTCTTTACTTTACCGCAAACTAGTTGACAAACTCTTTAGTGTAGCTAGTTGTGAGAGCTTGCATGCTTGGTTGGTGTGGCTCTTTAGTTAGCCTTTGAGAGCACACTAACATAGGGTAGTGTCATTGCTCTTGTGTGAATTGGCACTATCTAAACTAGAATTGTGGTAGGTGGCTTGCATTTTTGAGTAGGCTAGCGCAACACTTGCTTCGCCTCATAATTGTCTAACCATTTGGTTAAGTGTTGTTGTAGAAATTTTTATTAGGCTATTCACCCCCCCTCTAGCCATTAGGACCTTTCACAAGTACCTCTGGCTTGCAGCTCTAGGTAACCCGAACATGGGGGATTACAAGTGATAGATAGGGTAGTCACCACCTGCTACCTATCCCTCAACCTGGGGAATGAGACAAGTGAAGGTAGCCTCTAGCCTAGACACCAGGTCTATGCTATTGACTACTACTCTAGCGTTGCAAAGGGCTATTGACTAGAGTATTCATCACAAGGATAACGATGAACCCGCAGGAACATAGTAATCAAAGATAACTTTCTTGAGAACTCAATACCAAAGATAAACACGAACCTTATACTCGAAGTAGTATTTGGATCATAGAGGTACAAGTGTAGAGGAGCCGGTAACTCCGTCACTCCTTCCGCTAAGTGTACAAGGGGCACTGAGTACACAAGTGGAGGTAGCCGACAACTCCGGTACTTCTCCAACTCTTCCCTGTCTCACTCCCTATTCTAATTCTAGATAAAGACTAGGTAGGAATGTAGCTTTGCTTTACTCTTCTTGCTCTTGTTGTGTCTTGTGAGGGGGGCACCTCCCTCCCTTTTACATGCAAAACTTGATAGCAAACTTCTAAAATCTATAACTTCTGAACCAGCAGGCGTAAAATCATGAAATGTTAGGACAAGCAAGACAAGGAAATTATATACAACTTTGGTATTCACCACATTCACAGAAAACATCATTTGCATCATGAAAATATCACCACCATAGAAACTGTACATGCAGCCATTTTCAGCACACACGCAAAGTGATTCATCACTTGATTCTACTAACAAGGTCACATATGCTTAACTCAAACACTTAGCTCACCACTACCATTAAAGTAGTTACTCAAAATTAGTCATGGTAAATAGGGAAAGTACCCTAATACATTCTTATATAAATAGGGTTCACATGGTGGTGTTCATCACGCAAACAAAGTATGCATTGTTAGTTTTATTTAAAGAGAGCATACTCATAAGCTATTTACACACCTCCCACCATTATGAATATGACCACACCACATTTAGCTCATACCAACATGCAACAAAAGCATCACGGGAATATTCCTATGTTTATTTGCCCCTAAGCTTTCATTCATCCTTTATAATTATATAAACCTATATATTAATTTTTAAGTGATGTGTCAAACACCTAGTTTGGACCTGAATTTTTTATGGATGGAAGATAATAACAAAACATAGCTACTATTAGAATATGACATGCTCAAATGGTATAATTTAATTATGGCAAGAAAATCAAGTTTTAATCACAATTAAACATGTGAGAGCAAGATAAATCTAAAACACACTATTTTCTACAAACACATAGCCATATTATGTATCAAGACACCATGACAACATCATACCAAGGTAATGGAACAACATTTTCCATTTTCCCATCTTTATTTTAATTATAAATCATTTAAAACCATTTATCTAGCACTAAGCAAGTTAAATCAATAACTCAGTCATATTACATCCAATGAACCTGAAATTTTTACCATAGTAAACACACGACATCAGTAGCCCACCATAAAATTTTCACTGCAATTGGAGCACCGCAACTTTAGATATTAATTTATTCATAGGAAACCGTAATTAACATAGATGCAATACCATAGCAAAAGCCTTCTACTAAAGCCTTCTATTCACAAGGATTCCAAACATCTTCATTTGCTATTTTATGATTTTTCTACGATTTACTATGTATCTACAAAGTTTTAGCTAATTATATGCATATAAGAAAAGAAAAGGAAAAACACTTTTGCATCTGGAACCCTGCCCTTTTTACTAATCAACCAAGCCCAGATCCAAAAAAACTAGCTCTCTAGCCCTTTTGCAATAGGAACCCTTATAAGAGTTTCTAATTCTTTTTCTTCCTTTCTTCATCCTTGAGCATAGAGCAGAGCATGGGATGGAGGCCGGTGATGGGTTAGGGCTGGCTAGCGATGGCGGTGTGGGGACATGGTGTGCCCTAGCACGGGCGCAGTTCATACCACGGTGGCTCAATGCGGCCTAGCCACGCATGCAGGTGATCCCGACGGAGGGCGCTCCGACGGTGGCGGTGCTCATGTGCTTGACGGCTGTGGTCTTGGGTGTAGGGGCTGGGAGGAGGTCGTAGAGCTGTGCAGGTACTAGGTGGGGATGCGAGGATGGCTAGAGGTAGGAGATGTGGTGGCGGCAGGGAGCTCCACGGCCATCCATGGTGGACGTGGCCGCGCCTAGCGCTTGCGAGCTCTAGAGAGCAGGGGAGAGGGAGTCAAGAGCGAGAGAGAGAGAGAGAGAGAGCGGAGGGTGAGCGTAAGTGGAGGGGAACACGCCTAGACTCTCCCCATCGGCATCGAGGCACAGGGACATGCGGCAGCAATGGTGATGGCGTGCGCCATGCATGGTTGCGACGGAGGCATTCCGTCGAACAGGTGGTGGGCGTCGGTGTGCCTGGCTTCGGGTTCCAAAAATAGCATATACGGCTTAGATTTGGATCCTGGTGCATGAAACAAAGTTGTTGCTCTCTGAGTCCTCTCTAGCTTTCATTAAGGGTAAGTAGCCATTAGAGTTTTGGGTTAGCAGCTAATTAAGTCTTAACAAGACAGTGCCGGCGTGTTAACAGAGATTAATGAAACTCAAACTTGATGATCAAAACGAAGTCAAACTCAAGCTAAATTTCTCCGAGCTCTTCTCCATGGGCTTAAGTCCAACTTTTGTTTTTTTGGATCAACTCAAGTTACTTAACGAAAACATGAGAACACAACGTGCCAACCGAATTGCTGCTAATCCCGGACTTAGAATATTTCCATGTCTGAAAACAGCCGTAGATTTGTTATTCGAGCACCTATTTGACTTGCTTCCAAATTGGTTTGGCTCTTGGTCCAGGAAAAAAGTTTGTAGCACTCAACTTAGACTTCGACTTTGCATAAAGGTCAAACTTCATAACTTGTTTCCAAACTGTTATTTAACCTTGGTCAAAGCGGTATGATGATAATCCATGGAATTAGGGTTTTTGACCGATTGAGGCATTTTCTTGACATTTGCTCAACATGAACCTTTCATGACTTTTGTTGTAGAGTTCAATTAGAGTTATTTGGGCAAGGTGACAAGGTTTGGTTGACATCACAACTTTCCATTTACCCCATGAAGCAATTTAAGAAAGGTTACAACTTATCATTTCATGTGACTTCTTGGTTCCAAACTTCATGATAATATTCCAATGTTGTGAACCAAGTTCATGATCATCATTTGACATCCCTACTTGAGTCCAAATTTTCTTCTTAACTTGTGACTTACACCTGGGGTGTTATAACAGCTCCCCCTCCTCCCCCATGGCTGCCCCGATCAACCGCAAAGCGAGAAGGATGCCCCATCATACCACATCATTGTCACCGGCCGTCGTCGATGCATCTCCTCGCTCCACCACATCCTTCCCCTTGGTGAGAATACTCCATCATCTCTCCCATCTTGTTTTCATGTTCTTCTCTGCATATGAAGTACCTTAGATGATGTATGGTTGATCCCTGGCAAAGTTTACCCGTTGTATGTGTTGCTGTCCTCGCGGTCAGTTTTGCTGCTGTTGATGGAATCGGCGTTCCTCACAGTTTCGTGACTCCAATCATCAAACCCTTCGGTAAAATTGTATTTAACATCCTTGAACACGCCTCTATAAGTTGGTTTTGCCATAGGAGTTGAGAAACCAGAGATATCGTCATCTCCCTGTCCGCTGTTCCTGCTGTCTTGTCAGATTGCAGCTCTGAGTGGTTTTGGCGTTCCCCGCTAATCCACTGTCCAAATCATCAAGCCCTTGAACCTACATGTTCATGACATCCCTGCACATGACCCCACGAGTCAGTTCGGCAATGCAACCCCCGATTGCCGAGATATCGAGACCGAAGTGCCTACTACATTCCCATTGATCCAGTGAACCCCAGGATGCATCCTTTGGGTAGATTATCATATATATAGTTGCACATGCCTCTGCAAAGTTTCATGGCTATAGGATCATATATGAAAGATATATGTTCCGTGCTCACTGTCCTTGCTACCCCGCAGTTGCGCTGATGCTGGTTGGCATGTGTGTTCCCGATGATTCGCCGCTCTGGTGGTCAAGCCCTTCGACCACAATGTGTATTATATACTTACACACATCTCTGCAAGTTGGCTTAGTCATATGAACCACAACAACGAAGATATAAGCATCACCGTGTCCTTGCTCCTGCCATGCCTACAGCCGCATAGTGCCATCTTGCAATGTCGTTCCCCGGCTATCCGATGGTTGAAATATCATGCCGTTTTGCCACAACATGCTCCATACAGTACCTAGGAACCCTACAAAATCCATCTCTAATTGTTTATGTTATAACCATGCAATCGGTCATCATAACCACCACTGTCCACCGATGTGCATGTCCTGGATACCTCGGCAATTCACCACGTTCCCCACTAAACCGCTACATGAATCGCCGAGCTCTCTACCATGATCGTGTTGAGTCAGTTGAGTCAGTCGAGTCAGTATCGAGTCTGTGTGAACAAGAGTCTTAATAATGTGCCTACATGCTTGTCATGATGCTTAATGTATGATTTGTATATTTGCATGATTGAGATGAGTTGTGGGGCTTGTCCACATCCATCTAGCACTCTTAATGTTAAGGCATAAGGTTAATGAATAAATAGTTGGGGTTCTATATCTTGTTTCTCAGTCCTGTCTTTTTCTGAGCAACCTGCCATTCTCTGTATTCTCTCTAAATCTGTATATCCAAGTGTCATGAAAATTATATGGATAAAAATAGACTTCGGTATGTGTCATATGCAACTGGAACCACGTTAATACCTACAACAGTTTGGGAGATATGGCTGTTTCAATTGGATGTAACTGCGCTCTCAGGGTTCTGAAACAGTTCTGTTTGTGATCAGTTTTAGTCCTTTTTGGGAGCCAAATCTGGGAAAGTGTTCTATATAAAAGTTGTAGAGATTTTCGCTAACTTTTCAGAAAAGTAAGGTATGCAATCACATGATAATTCGACCGGGATATATGACCAATTTACTGCACTGCTGTTTGTGCACCTTGCCAGAAAATTTCAGATTGTTTATCTTACTTTTGTCTTTTGCCATGCACCATCTATTTGTTAACATGCTGAACCTTCTCAAGCATCATATGGACCATGGATATGTAAAGCTCATGTGGTATATATGTTACAGATGGTTGACACCAGGAGGACCGCCTCAGGTGGAGCGAACCCACCACCTCCACCACCGCCTGTATCAGTTGAGCAACTCCTTATGATGCAGACACAGCTCATGCAGCAGATCGCACAGAACATGCAAAATAATCAGAACAATCCTACACAGCAGCTTCATCAAGTCTGGGAGAAGCGGGACGAGTTTTTGAAGGGCCGTCCACCTAACTTCAACAACTCTCCTAACCCACTTCAGGCCAATGATTGGCTTCATGCTGTGGAGCGACAGCTTGAAATAGCGCAATGTGACGATCGTGAGAAGGTGCTATATGCTTTGGGACAGCTTCAAGGGGCAGCTCTTGATTGTTGGGAATCATTCCGGAATGGTTAGCCAAATGCCAACCAAATTACTTGGCAAGTATTTAGAGAAAATTTCCGCTCACACCATGTGCCAGCAGGGCTCATGAGACTCAAGAGGAAGGAGTTTCTTGCATTGAAGCAAAGAGGCATGTTAGTGAGTGAATATAGAGACAAGTTTACTCAACTCTCTTGCTATGCACCAAATGATGTTCAAGAGGATCAAGACAAGCAGGAACTCTTCATGGAGGGCTTGAATGAAGGGCTGCAGTATCAATTGCTTTCCCACTGTTTCGCTAACTATCAGCAACTTGTTGATAAAGCTCTTGTTATATCGAGAGCAAGAGGCGTGATATGGAGGTAAAGAAGCGGAAGTTCTAGAATCAACAGCTTGGCAGTAGCAGCCGACCTCATTTGTCTCAGGGCCAAAGCAACCAATAGAGGTATCAGGGACAGCCCAATGTGGTCAATCGCACTTAGTTCTAGCAGAGGACACCGCAGCGGCAACAGCAAGGTCAGTATCATGCTCAAGTTCACCGCCAGATTCAAGTGGGCAATGCCCCGATGAAGAATAACATCCCCAACACCCCCAATGCAGCAAACAACAACAAGTGTTTTGTATGTGGTGAGGCAGGACACCTTTCTTACAGCTATCCTAAGAGAGAGGCTCAAGGTCCTTAGGGGCAGACAAGCAACCAGATGATGAATGCTCACACTCCAAACAAGCAAGGACAACAGAACTATGTCAGAGGAAAGGTGAACCATGTGACCTCAGAGTCGGCTCAGGATGCACCAGACATGGTGATCGGTATGTTTCTAGTCAACTCTCATTCTACCTCAGTCTTGTTTGATTCAGGCGCATCACATTCCTTTATATCTGCACATTTTGTGAAGAATCATACTATGCTCATGCACACTTTGAAAAACACCATGCTTGTTAGTTCGCCTGGAGGAGAAATGAGAGCAACCCTACTTTGTCCTAGAGTCAAGCTTAATATAAGGGGGTAGAGTTCATAGCTGACCTTATGGTCTTGAACACATCCCGAATGGATGTAATTTTCGCGATGAACTGGTTGATAGTACATGAGGCTGTGATTCAATGTGCAACTAGAACCATACTTCTAAAAACTGAGATGGGGAAAGAATTGAGTATAAGGCAAGGACACCAATTTTGGGGGTTAGCCAAGTTAATCAGATGAAGGGTGCAGCCGTTATTGATATTCCAATAGTGAATTAGTTTCCAGATGTATTCCCCGATGATTTGCTAGGTATGTCACCTGAATGAGAAGTTAAATTTATAATAGAACTTTTGCCTGGCACGGCACCAATAGCAAAAAGGCCTTATAGAATGGGGGTAAATGAGTTAGAAAAACTTAAGAAATAGATAAGAGAGTTACAAGACAAGGGTTATATACGCCTTAGTTCCTCACCTTGGGGAGCACCTGTCTTGTTTGTTGAGTAGAAGGATGGCTCGCAGAGAATGTGCATAGATTACAGATCGCTCAATGAGGCGACTATTAAGAATAAGTATCCGCTGCCAAGAATTGATGACTTGTTCGATCAGTTGAGAGGTGCTTGTGTATTTTCCAAGATTGACCTTTGATCCGGGTATCACCAGCTGAGGATCCGCACATCTGACATTCCAAAGACTGCTTTCACAACTCAATATAGACTTTATGAATTTACAGTTATGTCTTTTGGGTTGACAAATGCACCAACATACTTTATGTATTTGATGAACCATGTTTTTATGGAGTACCTTGATAAGTTCGTGGTGGTGTTTATAGATGATATTCTAGTATATTCCAAAAATGATGAAGAGCATGAAGAACACTTGAGGCTAGTGCTACAAAAACTCAGAGAACATCAGCTTTATGCCAAGTTGAGCAAATGCGAGTTTTGGTTGAAAAAAGTGTCCTTCCTTGGGCATGTTATCTCAAATGGTGGAGTGGTTATATATCCAAAGAAAGTTAAAGATGTGTTGAGTTGGAATCCACCTATAGATGTGAGTGAGATTCAGAGTTTCTTGGGTATGGCAGGATACTACCGAAGATTTATAGAGGGGTTCTCAAAGCTTGCGAAACCAATGATAGCTCTGCTTGAGAAGAATGCCAAATTTGTGTGGTCAAAAAAATGTTAGGCCAGTTTTGAGGAGTTGAAAAAGAGGTTAACCACAGCGCCAGTACTAGTTCTGCTAGACATCTCTAAAAGTTTTTTTAATATATTGCGATGCATCTAGACAAGATTTAGGCTATGTTCTCATGCAAGAAGGTAGAGTGGTTGCTTATGCATCAAGGCAGTTAAGGAAGCATGAGTTGAACTATACAACACATGACTTGGAATTGGTAGCTGTGGTGCACGCTTTGAAGATATGGAGGCACTACTTGATTGGTCATAAGTGTGAAATCTGCACTAACCATAAAAGTCTAAAATACATTTTCACTCAGTCAGATTTGAACTTGAGACAACGTAGATGGCTAGAGTTAATTAAAGATTATGATCTTGAGGTACATTATCGCCCTGGGATAGCAAATGTGGTGGCAGATGCTCTCAGTCGAAGGAGTCATGCTAACATGGCTTATGTGTCCCTACTTCCAAAGGGGTTATGTGAAGATTTTGCATGGCTGAATCTATCAATAGTGGCAAACACCATGGAGTTAGAAGTTGAGCCCACTTTAGAGCATGGAATCCGCAAGGGGCAGCTGGAAGATGAGGACATCATAGATATCGCTGAACATATAGTAATCGGCAAGGCACTTGGCTTTAGGATGGATGACCAAGGGACTGTATGGTATGGAAAGAGAATCTGTGTACCTAATTCCAAGCCTATCAAAGATATGATCCTTAGCGAGGCTCACAACTCAGCATATTCTATTCATCTAGGAAGCATAAAGATGTACGTTGATCTCAAAGAGAAATATTGGTGGTATGGGTTAAAGAGAGATGTGGCAGAGTATGTGGCTATATGTGATACGTGCCAAAGAGTCAAAGTAGAACATCGAAGACCTATAGGACTGCTTCAGCCTATGAAAATACCAGAGAAGAAGTGGGAATGGATTTCATAGTAGGTTTACCCTGCACCCAGAAGGGATATGACTCAATATGGGTAATTATGGACCAATTAACCAAGGTAGCTCACTTCCTACCCATTAAAACCACATACTTAGGGGCAAAGCAAGTTGAACTATATATGGACAGGATTGTATGCCTGCATGGAGTCCCAAAGAAGATTGTATCTGACAGAGGAACTTAGTTTTCATCTCAATTTTGGTGGAAAGTTCATGAATCATTAGGTATGAACTTGATGCTTATGCTTGATGATGCTCATGATCAGAATTTTAGTTGCTTTTTAACATCTAGGATGTTACAATACCTTGGCCGAGTTTGCCGTCGTGCCCATGATTCATTGGTGCCTTCCCCTTCGCAAGCTGAGGCCGAGAGCGCCATATCGGCTGCTCACCGGCGAGCCCAAGCCGTCCCCATGGTGCGCCACCACGGTGATCACCGCTGGTCCATGGTGGACCATAGGACCAAGCCTGTAAGTGCGGTCTATAGCCACACCCACAGCCCTGCCCAACCGAGTCACGCCGCATGGCATCGTGTCAGCGTCTGCCCGGCAGTGGCCATGCATTTTGCATTGAGGCCCCTGTGGTTTTGAAAAATCGATCCACTGTCCATGCTAGTGCAAAAACCCTTAGATTTAGGCCTTGTTTTTAGCGGTTTAGACCCTGTGTTCTTTGGTTTTTGAATGCACTAGTCTAGAGCCTCTGTTTTGTGTAGAAACCCTCTGTTTTAAGTTTAATCACGTTTTAGGCCTCAAAATTAGTGTATAGGCCCTTAGAAAAATATATTTAATTGCAAAAATGTCCCTAAAAATGGTTTTGTTCATAACTTTCTCATTTTAGGCCCGATTAGAGTGATCTGCGCATTCATGTGTTCATAGAAATGAGTAGAATAGTTTTATAAGTGTTTGTCTATATGTTTTTATTGCATGATGTAATGTTCTAATAGAAATATATCTTTCTTGCATGTGATGATTGTCTGGATATCTTGTTTGGTGATGGTTATGTGTATAGAGGGCAAGGTGTTCGAGGAACAGGAGTTTGAGGAGTAGTACTAGGATCAAGCTTGTGAGCAAGGCAAGTATAGACTATGGTTTCCTTGTTACCCAGCAATCTTTAATCACTTTATACATATGCATGTGTCTAAATTTGATACACCCTCAGGACATGCCTAGAAATACTTGTTCTATATTCCTTGTTACCTATGGGAGGTTTTGCATAATAGAAAGATAAGTTTTGCTATGCTCAACAAAGGCTTAACTGTAATTTTGTCTAATAGCTATATGGAACAATGGATAAAATATACTTTTTAGTAACTTAAAGGGGGCTAGGGTATGGGTCTTTTTATACTCCAGTTGCCCTCCGAAAGGATGCATACTTAAAGCGGCCACCCAGGAGGTCCATACAACCTTAGGGATCACATGGCTCAGATCTTAGTTGTATAACTAGTTTTCTCTAGCTCATTAGTGGTTACCAAAAGGTGCAAGAGGAGGACTAGGTTGTAGAATGGCTTCTTGGCTGTCAAGATGTGTGATGGGCTATGGTCAAGGTGTGCCAGTCTTGAAGGAGGCCTCCATTCGCCTAGACGCTGAAACCTCATGGCTACTAACTTGTTATGTTAATTAGTGAAAGGCTTCGTAGTGAGACCCTGCCTACTCACCTTGGTAGTGTTAGGGGGTCAATGGGCCCTGGGCAAATGGGAATCACAACTCAAGGTCAAAGTGTACACACTCTGAAGAGTTTTGAAAAAACTGATATATCAGTCATGCTCACGGACATGAGTGGCCTGGATCCTTTTTGTATAGCCAGATACGTGGATGGATGGGAGATATCTTTAATATTGATGCTTATAAATACTGTTCACTTGGGAATGGGTTCTTTCACTAAGTTAGCAACTCTGGTGCTAAATAAAATATGATCAACTAAAATGATGACCGCTTTAACCCGTGTCAAGCCTTTTGAGCCTTGCATCCCCAATAGTTATACTTGCTGAGCATGGTGAGCTGACGCTTGTCGTTGTCACCAATGAAAATCCTGGATGGGTACCAGATGGTGAAGGCTATGAGGAGTTTCCCATGGACGTCCAGGACTACTGAGGAGGGCGTACCACCAATCGGTGTCCCCATGGGATGGAGTTTTTGTAGCTTTTCTATGTATCCGCTGTAATAATGCCATTGGCAATGATGTGAAAGACATTTCATGTGATGTAATAAAATTATAAACGTTGTTCATGCTATGATATCTCTACAATTTGTATGTATATGTGGTTTGGGACTTCTTGGGCCCACATATGTTCACTTCACAGTCTTATTTATAAAACTGGGTGTTACAAATATTGTCGCACCCAATTTTTCGAAGAATACCAAGCGCTAACTATATATGTGCCTAGGATGTCCACACAACACATAGCGACAAATATGGAGAATATCAAGAACAATATTATATATCAAACATAGTTACAACAAGACTTACAACTATTACAAAAGCATAGCAGAAACTATTCTTAATCTTCTCTTCGGGGCTCCATACTCTATAGGGACAGTTGACTGGGGGAACACTCGCCTAGTACTCATGGACTCTACAAGAAACTGTTCACTTGATCCACCATCTAGTACCCATCTGGAATTTTCATTGGTGACAACGACAAGCCTCAGCTCACCGTGCTCACCAAGTATACCAGGAGGTTATGCAAGACTCAAGAAGGTTTGACTCAGCTGTACTGTGGTAAGCATTTTTAGTTGGTCATATTTTATTTATTAAACCTAAGTTACTAGGTTATGCTTAAGCTCCTAAGGTGAAACTATAATAATTATCATCAAGATTAATCATATCCCAAACCATCCATCCAACCATCTATCTTGAAAGGAATCCAGGCTGCTCGTGTCCGTGAGCATGGCTGATATATCAGTTTTATATAACTCTCTAGAGTCCTACATCTTTACCCATGAGTCATGAGTACCCATATGCCCGAGGTGGCCATCCTCTTGACTCACTTCCAAGATAAGTTGGCAGGGTTAACTATGAGGCCTTTCCAAAGACCCCTCTAACAAGTTAGTGGCCACAAGGTTTCAGTGTCTAGGTGAATGGAGGTCCCCTTCAAGACTAGCACACCTTGACCATAGCCCAACACACATATTGACTGGCAAGAAGCAAAACTACAACCTAGTCCCCCCCTTGCGTCTTTTGGTAACCACTAACAAGCTAGAGAAATCTAGTTACTTAGCCAAGACTAGAGCCCATTAGTTCTCGTGGTTGTACTATAAATCCTGGGTGGCCGCTTTACGATTCGATCGTTATGGAGGACAGACTAGAGCACCCAAAAAAGCCCCCATGCTCTAGCCCCCTTCTATCGTTGTTGCTAAAAAGCAACATTTTAACCATTGATTCCATAAGTCATTAAGTGAGATTAACATTATAATATTTGGTGAGTGCAAGCTAAGCAGAACTACCCAAATGCATGATCCCAAGGTGAACAAGGAATACATGGTATCAAAAGTACTAGATAGTGTCCTTAGGGGTTCATCATATTATACACGTGCATATGAAAAGTGATGATAAGGTTATTAGGTGACAAGGGAACTCATGTTACACTTGCCTTCAATTATCCGCTCACTTTTCCTACTTTTACTTCTCGATCATGCTTGGGTAGCTTCACTTCTATAGAGCGCAACATCTGGCACAAGCATAATGATTAAACCTAAAAATAGTACACCATGAATTACAAAAAGAAGATAAACGATTCTAGCACGAACAGCGTGATCCTATGACCGCGTGAGCGTAAAAACTACAAAAACAAAGTTATTTCTGAAATTATATGAGATTTTGAAGTTTTAGGATCTTAAATCATAAAATTGACATTTTAAATAAACTAAATATTTTGGAATAATAAATTTAAATCACAAAAAGGAATTATGGCAGGATATCAATGCAAGGGCTGGCATGAAGGATACGGCAACCACGGGATGTAGGAGAATAGAAAGAATATGATCAAGTTAGATGTCTAAAGGGATATTTATAGGAATATTGGAATTATATTTTGGAAGGAAAATAAAAGCTACACGGCATCAACATGGTGTCATCACCAAGGTGAACCGTAAGGATATACTGGATTTATATTTGTGGAATATTAAAGGAAGGTGTATATCACTACTACAGAATCAATTTTTAGGGGCGGCTCGTAACCATTTGTAGGGGCGGTTTGGCCTGCCGCCCCTACCGAACCATCTCTACAAATCATGCATTTGTAGGGGCAGTTCCCAGGCCGCCCCTACAAATCGATTTATAGGGGCGACTCGTATTACCAGCCGCCCCTACAAATTGATTTATAGGGGTGGCTCATATTACCAGCCGCCCCTACAAATCGATTTGTAGGGGCGGCTCATATTACCAGCCGCCCCTACAAATCGATTTGTAGGGGCGGCTATAGTACTAGTGGCCCCTACAAACAGGTATTTGTAGGGCGGTTCATTCAATCTAGAACCGCACCTATAGTACGTTTTCCCTCCAAAAAAATTCAAATTTACAATTCAAAATCACGTTGCTGAACGTCCCGCGACCAACGTTCCGAACCGCGACAAATCGATTTGTAGGGGCGGCTGTAGTACCAGCTGCCCCTACAAACAGGTATTTGTAGGGGCGGTTCAATGTAGAACCGCCCCTACAGTACGTTTTCCCGCAAAAAAAATTTAAATTTACAATTCAAAATCACGTTGTTGAACGCCCCGCGACCAACGTTCCGAACCGCGTTCGCGTTGCCGAACGCCCCGCGACCAACATTTTGAACCGCGTTCGCGTTGCCGAATGCCCCATGACCGTGACTACAAGCACAAGAGTATTCTATAAACTATAATTACAAGTCCAATTCACAAGAATATATACAATCCATCATTAAATATACAAATTCCATTCACATTCTTATCAACGTCCTAGAGGTAGCCTTTCAGACTCATGAAGGTGTTGGTATTGAGGATTTGTACCTAACTCAGACTCTCGATCATGGTAGGCGCCTCTGACATGTACAATCTGGTCCAATATGAAGTTGCAAAGGTCGCCGACGAGCTCTAAGAGTTGGTCATCCTTGTATGGGTCTCTTTTCATTCCTTTCTCTTCTCTCCACTACAAGAGAACAAGTTTCGGTTTAGTATTTCATACCATGTACGAAGTTTTTATACTATGGGTGAAGAGGTTCAAACTTACCCTTAAGGGGTGTCTCCTGTAGGCACCGGTGTTACTCATCATAGAACATATATAGTATGCACAATGTACACTCCCAGGCCTCTGCTTGGGGCACTATGTGTTTTGCATATGAAAATGTTAAGTAATGCTTTTGATAGCCATGTAACAGAGTAATGAAGTAAGTTACACTTACCGCACATAGTGTTTTTATAGCTAGCTTTTCCTTCCTTGCTGGATCATGCCTTCCATGATGATTAGTGACATAGAACCTAAATGCCCTTGTTCAAATTATTTTAGCAAATACAACTTGTTAGTATCCAAAAGTGAACGTTACAAGTATGTATACAAACATATAAGCTAATGAGGATTGTCGATATGTATACATCTTGAGAATTGATATGAAGTCTTTGTATGTCACCGTGTCCCTATCTAATGAATCAAAGACCCATGCCATGCTTCTTCCGACATCGATGGCTATACAAATCCAGTGGTTGCTGCATGGATTTAATCATAGAAATAGATAAGCTCTTTTGCATCGAATAATAATATATCGAACAAAGCTTTAAGTATAGAGTTGAACTTACTCGAAGTTGTATGGTAGCCATATAGTAGAGTGTTGTTGGAGATTTTTGAAAGCCATGGCAATGCATGCCACAACCTTAAGGGACTCTTCCCTTAGTTTTGCCGTACGGATGCGCTCTTTCTCCTGAAGAGTCTTTGCAGCAGCTAGCTCTTTGGCATCCAATGTCCACCGTCTAGGGTAATTAAAATTTGTTTGGGCTATAGCTTGAGGGTCTACATACCCGGCTTTCACACTTGGCATTTGTTTGACAATGTGCACTTGCATTCTACAAATCACGGCGTAGGTTAGTTACAACAAAATTCAAAGATTACATTCATATCATATTGGGAGGACAAGGATTTACAGGCACCACGTGCGAATTAGATTCATCTCCATTTCTCCCAGGTGAAAGCATGTGTGCATGTCATTGAAGTCAAAGACAATTTTCCCTATTGGGCTTCCAAATGTGCCAGTGGGGAAGCATGCTTGTATGATATCTATACTCGTTGGGAGAACACACAAGTACCAATCATGGAACCTTCTCATTCCAAGTGGTAGGCGTTGGATGTCCTGGTTTGGTAGGAAGGGCTTGCCTCTTTCATATGTTTTTGGGCAATCCTTTGACCATTCGATGACATCAACATTTGAATACTGCTTTGTAATTTGGTGGAGTTTGCTAGTGACGGCCTCCTCAGAACCCCATGATGGGACTTTTTTAACTTGGTTCTCAGGCTTGAACTGGTCATGGGAATACCACTTGGACACCGACAAGACGTCTTTGATCGGAACATAAACTAGCCTTATGTTGATTGGAATCTTCTTTCGAAGTTCCCATTCAGGCACGTCCTCATCTTCTTGTGCATCACCTTCTTCAGGAGGCACTCGTTGTTCATGTATCGGTTGTGCTTGTTGAGAAGACTGTGGCATCTCATCATGCACTTGCTCGGTATGAGCTGGAGAAGGTTGTGGCATCTCATCAGGCACATGCTCGCTAGGAGGCGGGGAAGAATGTGGCATCTCAGGAATATGGGGGTCACAAGACGGTGAAAATATCTCCCTGACCTCAACAACTCGCTCCAAATTTGGGAGAGGGGGAGGCGGCGTAGAAGCAGTCAATATAATGTCCCGTTTGTGCCAGAGGATGAATTGCCCCATAACGTCTCCGAGTAACACCAGCCCCTCAGGAGTTGCATAGTCTATCCTCCACTGCATGAACTTGGGCTTCACTATATGCACCTCAACCCTAGTGTAGTTCGGTGGTATCTTATTATTGTGGTGTAAGCCACTGAGAGGATGTGCCACACCCGTTGCCACCTCCATCATAGTGTTCTACCGGCCACTGAGAAACACCAAGGTGCAACTAGTTGGTTCCCATTTGCGATCGACTGGGGTTGTGGCTGTAGTGGAACCTTGGTTGCTAGGAACTTTTGAAGGGCTGCCAACTAATGCCAGTTCTCCTGACGGCGTCACTAATATCCGTGGCTCCATAAACAGTCCTTGCTCCTCCAGCGCCTTCACAACTAGAGCCTTCACTTGGAGCTCAAGACTAGTCTCCTGGTCTCGGCCATGTTTCTTATACATGTGCCTTTCCTCTTCGAATCCTTGCTTCCAGGTCATCCTTTTCCCTAGCCCCCTGGTGCGGCCAGTGTGCTCCTTGTTTCCCAAGCCAAGGATAAGCTCATCCCTCTCTCTGGAAGGATTGAATGAGCCCTTCTCCTTATCTTCAGCATATTTCAGTATCCTTAATACCACCTCTTGGGTCTCTGGCTTATCAAACTTAAGATTATTGCCGGATGATTCTATACTCCTCGCATATATCCCGTTCCTTGAGCGTACCTTTAAATTCGTCACATCGATATTCCTAGCAGTTGCGGCCTCTTCGTCCATCTTCCTAAACTGTTCTTCCTTAGCATAGTAGCCACTGGGACCTAGATGATGGTGGTGTTTGTTCCACTTCGCCAGCTCGGTGTTACGGGCACTAAGCTCCAATGCCTCTGGTGAAGTCTTCTAAGCCACGAGCTCCTCCCATTGACTAGGAGTTATTTTGCTGAACTTGTTGAAGGGAGTAAACCCCTTTTGGATATACTTCATGTTGAGCTCCGACCTCCAACATTAGAATGACTCTCCCATCATCCTGATAGCATTTTTTTTACCAATTCGTGCTTACCCTTTGGAAATCTAAAATTGAGCTTCAGCTGCCTATCCCATAGTGTATTCTTTGTGTTCTCTAGTACCTCTTTCTAGTTAGGGATTGCTGGGTTCAATTTATCTCTTACTAGGGCCCCGATCGCATTACGAAATCGTCCTCTTAATTCCTTTGGCTCAAGGATCTCCCCTACTGGCCCAACCTCTGTTATCACATAGCATGCCTTATCTGGATATAGATTTCCTTTTCTATCCCCGTGTTTCCTCTTAGGCTTGGTAGTTGTGGTTGTGTCTTGAGGTTGTGGAGCAGAGGCATCATGATTCGTCTCTATGGCTGTTGCCTCTGCTCTCCTTTCCTCTACTCCGTCTTGTCCAGCGAGATGTCATGGACATCGATGTCGTCTTTTCCAAGTTTCAGGAGGGACCTATATATACGATAGGTCAAAGTGTTAGCAGAGGTAACACAACCAAAGCTTTAGCAAAATTTACAAGCTAAGGCTTTTTCCCTACCTCCTCATTTAGGTCAAAATCCTTGTCCAAATCTTCCTCCATTGGCCTCCTTCTGGCTTCACATGGGAAAGGATCCTCGGGACTTTCATATCCCTCTTATGAGTCATCATCATCATCATCCTCTTCTTCTTCACCTTCAGCAGCCTCTCCTGCTCTTCCTTCTGCTCCCCCTTCCTCCTCGTCACACTGCTCCTGAGTAAGCATCACTTCTGATCCTTTTCTAACTTGTTATTGAACTGCTCCTGAGTTAGCTGGTCCTCTAGTGCTTGCTCCTCATTGGTTGGGTGCTCATCATGCTCGGGGCATCAGGCTGCACTATCTGGTGTCCACGACATTATTTCATGCTTTGTTCTAATAGATGCAAGAAAGTGTGCTTTAGGTATGCGAGAAGGTATAAGAAATCAAAAAGGGCTATAAACCAAAGTAGTCCTATAAAACAACAATATATAAAAAAAAGAGTAGTAGCAGTGGTAGAGACCTCAGAAACATGTCAATCATCATCTGATCTTGAACTTGGAGCATCAAGGCATCATAACAGAGAAGAGAGGAGAAGGTAATGTAGGGGCGACTGCTAATGATGCCAAGTTCCTCACAAGTTCTTGATCATTAGCTCATATTCCATATAATGTATGGACTTGGACAATTTCATCATCGGAAAAACAAAGGAGAGGAGAGGAGAGGGGAGATTTGGCAAAAAAACCAACAGCTGCTTAGCAAACATAGTGCAGCAGCTGATGGCAAAAGACAGGACAACAAGTCCTGGGTGAGTCCTAGGGGATTTGGCAAAAAAAGCAACAACAGCCAACAGTTAGTAGCTAGAAGTAGCAAGTAGTAGTAGTAAGTAGAAAGTAGTTGAGTAGAGTAAGTGTAGCAGTAGAGTGGTAGTAGTAGAGTAAGAGCAGCAGCCACTTAGGAGTAGCGAGTAGTAAGAGGAGGAGTAGTAAGAGTAGTAGTAGTAGTAGTAGTAGTAGTAGTAGTAGTAGTAGTGTTAGGAGTAGTAGTAGTAGTAGTAGTAGTAGTGGCAGCAGCAGTAGCCACTACACACCAGCAGTATATAAGCAAAAAAAATAGAGGAGTGGTAGTAGTAGAGTAAGAGCAGCAGCCACTTAGGAGTAGCAAGTAGTAGTAGTAAGTAGAAAGTAGTAGAGTAGAGTAAGTGTAGCAGTAGAGTGGTAGTTGTAGAGTAAGAGCAGCAGCCACTTAGGAGTAGCGAGTAGTAAGAGGAGTAGTAAGAGGAGTAGTAGTAAGAGGAGTAGTAGTAGTAGTAGGAGTAGTAGTAGTGGTAGGAGAAGTAGTAGTAGTAGCAGCAGTAGTAGCCACTACACACCAGCAGTATATAAGCAAAAAAACAGAGAAGGAGTAGTAGTAGTAGAGTAAGAGCAGCAGCCACTTAGAAGTAGCAAGTAGTAAGAGGAGTAGTAGGAGTAGTAAGAGGAGTAGTAGTAAGAGGAGGAGTAGTAGGAGTAGTAAGAGGAGGAGTAGGAGGAGGAGGAGTAGTAGTAGTGGTAGTAGTAGTAGTAGTAGTAGACCATGTCTTTTGCAACATTCTTAGTTCCTTGTTTTATGTTACTTGGGCACAATCAAGAAAGGAATATGAACAGCAGGTGGCCAATGAAGAAGTGGAATAGATCCACAGTTTCCTCTTCTCTACCTGCAGCATTTCATAGCTCTAGCTATAGACCTGACAGCGAATTTAAGTTGCTACACAATTGCAGCAGTTGCAAGCTACACTGAACTAAAACTAGGCTGCAGGTAACTTGCATATAACAAAAATAGACACAAAAAATTGCACCAAAGGCTGCTGGTGCTAGGTGGCCACCACTACTAATGAGTGACACCATTTTGCATATAACAAAAGTAGTACTAGGTGGTTTGTAGCACTTGAACTTGCAAGGCCCACACCACTCGTGTTACGCGAACCAATAGAGGAAATGCACATGTCTTATATAAAGATGTCTATAATGGTAATGGGGTTATGAACATTATGATAAAATATCAAACTAGATGCCAAAACAAGATGAACTATTTATATGGCTTATTTTTGAACCAGAAAACTGATTCCCATTGTAGCAATGCATTGGCTGGCGCGTGCGTGCGTGCTTTCATCTTATCTTATAATAATGTTATATCCTGTCCGTAGAGTTGAGAGAGCTTCTGACAGCAACAAGTTAAGAGTTGGTAGGGAAGAATGCTAATTCCTGTATCCGTGAAGGAATTTTTGCTAGCTAAAAGAAAATACTAGTCATGAACCATAAGACTTCTAGTCATAGCTACTCACTTGAGATACATATATAGCTGTCAGCTATTTTAAAGATCAAACATGTTTTGCCCACATTGGGAAGTTATTTCCCTTTTCTTTCTATAATAAGGATCTGTTCAGATTCAAACAACAAACTGTTAGAGGAGACCAGCTATAGTTTTTTTATTAGCGGGCTATTAACTAACAACTAACTATTAGAGGAAACCAGCTAATAGTTTTTTTATTAGCGGCTTATTAACTAACATATTAGCTTAGTTCTATTTCGATCCTCTAGGTAATAGATAGTAGTACTTAGCTAAATAGTAAACTAGCTAATAGTTTTTTAATTAGCGAGCTATTAACTAACAACTAACTATTGGAGGAAACCAGCTAATAGTTTTTTTATTAGCGGCCTGTTAACTAACATATTAGCTTAGCTCTATTTGGATCCTCTAGGTAATAGTTAGTAGTATTTAGCTAAATATTAACTAACATATTAACACCAGTTAATAATTTGCATTGACTATAAATAATTTATTTAGTATCAGCTAATATTTTTTATTAGCTAAATAATTTATTTTGAGCTATTGGTTAGACTATAGGTTAGCTAGGGTGTTTAGATCCATCAGAGCTACTTTTAACAGCTAACAATTAGCTTATAGGATACAAACAAAACCTAACTCATACGTTCGAGAGTATCGTGCACATGTTTATAAGCTACTAGTAGACGTGGCAAGTGGACACCACTTTCAACCAAAAGAGATATAATGATGTTAATAATTTTTAGTCCCCAAAGATTAGAGATGATTTAGGGCAAATGGTCGTTTCGGGTTGTTATTATTTTATATTTCATAAGTGTTCTCAATCAATATAATAAGCTCGGCCACTTGAGCTGGTTGCATTGTCTTGTCAAATATTCATAAAATCTGAATCTGTTAGGCAACGACAGGATAAATCTAGGGACAATGGTTTTTTCCCCAATCCTAGCTTAGAACAGAGAAATCAAGAATCCCCGATCTCAAGAAATAGAGAAATCAGGTATCTAATTGCAGAATTAACCGATCAATCAATTAAGATGCCCAATTAAAGAACATTAGGGCATCCAGTACCAAGATGTAGGTCTAAGCACCAGATGAGATGGCACGGCGCAAGGTCTATATATATCCATAGATAGATAGGTACCTGGAGCTTGAGAAGTGGAAGAGTGTTTACCGGTGGCGGAGAAGACGAGGAGGAGGCCAGGCACGGGGCACCGGGAGCCTGCGTCATCAACGTGTGGGGGCAGGACGTTGGGGGCCGGGCGTGGGGCACCGGGAGCCTGCGTCATTGGCGTGCGGGGGCGGGACGCTGGGGGCCGGGCACGGGGCGCCGGGAGCCTGCGTCGTCGGCGCATGGGGGCGGGCGTCGGGGGCCTGGTGTGGGACGCCGAGCGCTGGGGGCTAGTGTGGGCGGGCGCGGGACCGGTGGCGGAAACCCTAGGCGCATGGGGCAGCCTGATGGCATCGGAGGAAGAAGACAGCGCCCAGACTAGATGACTCCCGTGCGCCCTCCTTTTTATACTCGGGACTATTTGTAGGGGCGGTTCCTGATCCAGCCGCCCCTACGAATATTTTCCATTTTTTTAAATTATAAATTCTATACTTTTTATATCATAAAAACATGAAGTAATATAAAAAAATTATGTATCTACACAAATATAATATTTTGTATTATTCTATATATGAAGAAATATATATATAAACAATTTTAGTCAAAACAATATAGAAAACAAAAAAACAAAAATTAAAAATTTGAATTTTAAAACTTCGACTACAATTTTATGACATTAAATGAAATAAAATGAAAATGTTGTAAACATAAAAGTTGGATAACTCATCAACATGTACAACTTTTATTTTGGTCATCTTGTCATGTGACTTTGTTTGAACGATTCAAATTTTGAAATTCAAATAATTTCAACTTGAAACAATATTTTGAAAGAGTAAATGATTTCAGATGAAAAACTCATGAATACCAAAGTTGTAGAACTCATCAATATGTACAACTTTTATTTTGATCATATTTTCATTTGACCAAATTTGAACTATTGAAATTTTGAATTTCACTAAATGGCAACTTCAAACAAGATTTTGAAACCTTAAATGATTTCAACAATAAAAGTCGTGAACATAAAAGTTTTTGAACTCCTCACTATCTATGACTTTTATTTTGGTCACTTCTTCATGTGACAAAGTATTAGTAAACATTGTTCATAAATTCACATATGACTCATAGTTTCATGAACTATACGAGAAACATGTTGATTTGTGAATAATGTTTACTATCACTTTGTCAGATGAAGAAATGATCAAAATAAAAGTTGTAGATCTTGATGAGTTATACAACTTTGTTATTCATCACTTTTTTAGCTGAAATCATTTAATGGTTGAAAATCTTGTTCAAACTTGTCATTTTTTAAATTTGAAAATTTGAAGTGCTCAAACTTTGTCAAATGAAAAGAATGACCAAATCAACACACTAACTTGATAGGGCAAGATTTTAGAAAATTTTAGAAAAAAATTATCACATTTGGAGTTAGTATGAGGGAGAAAGACTAATTACAAATTTTACTCAGAGATTAAAAAGAAAAATCACAACTGTTCATGATGATCAATGATGAACAAGTGTGATTTCTCTTTTTAATCTATGGCTGAAACTTGTAACTAGTTTTTCTCCCTCATACTAACTCCAAATGTGATGGTTTTTCCCTAAAATTTTCTAAAATCATGCTCTATCGTTTTAGTCTAGTCATCTATCTTTGTCACTAATTTTGAACAATTCAAATTTTAAATTTTAGAAAATGACAGCTTCAAACCTGATTTTCAAACACTAAATGATTTTAGATGTAAAGGTGATGAATATAAAAGTTGTATAACTCATCAAGATCTCCTACTTTTATTTTGGTCATTTCTTTATTTCATAAAGTGTTAAGTGATTTCATAAAGTTTTAGTAGTAATAGAGTGGATGTTCAAATAGAGTCATCTAGATGTTGCAAAGGGTACTCTCACACACATGCATAAAATGTAGTCTCACACACATACAAAAATATGTAGTCTTACACACGTACATAAATATATAGTCTCACACGCATGCATAAATGAAGTCTTACAAACACAAACTTACACAAACACTCCACGTTCAACAACTAGCTAGCCCGCTGTAACGACTTTCCCCTTGACACATTTTCGTTCCCATGGCATTATGTCTTTGGGGAGGTTCTTTTCCACAACACTGATCGTCTCAGGAAAGTCTGTGAATAGCGGCATCTCATCATAGTTATTGTAGGCTTCAACATTGTCCACGCCATCAACTCCAATAATGTACTATTTCCCAGAGGCAACCACGTGCTTTGTCTTTGTCTGCGGGGGGAGGTTACTTTGTGGGTCAGACATATAGAAAACTTGTGTGACACTTGAAGCAAGCACCCAAGGGTCATCTTGGTAGCCTAGATTCTCGAGGTCTAGGACTCTCAATCCGATCTCGTTCAGTTGGTGTTGTTTGATCCAGCGGCATCGAAACAGGGCCACCGTTATATCCATTCCATAGTCAAGTTCCCATATCTCTTCAATGATGCCAAAGTATTGGATCTTTTGCCCTAATCCATCGAGAGCCTCTATTTGAACGCCGTTGTTTTGGTTCACATATTTACTACCCTTTGCGTGGGTATAGTACGTATACCCATTGATGTCATAAGCATTCCAAGATGTCACTTGTCTCGATGGCCCCTCCACCAACCTACTGATGGTAATAGAGTCTATGGTTTCTCTAGGTGGTATGTTTTGGTCCTTCAAACATGTAGTTAGTCATTGCTTGTGTTGTTTCATGACCCAATCATCCGAACGACCATTTCTCTCCGCCATAATGATAGCCAAGTGTTCATCAATGTACGGTTGCATCAGTTGTGTACTCTACAAGACACTGTAATATGCCTGACTCACCTCTTTGTAATCATGGTCAATGAACACTTTTCTACCACTAGTGCCCTTCCCAGCCAACCTACCCTTGTGATGAGAATTGGGTTTACCAATCCCTTTCTGTACTTTTAGGTACTCTTGACAGCACTCGATGACTTCTTCAGTACTGTAACCCTCTATCATGGAGCGCTCTGGGTATGCTCGATTATGCACGTATCAACTTAGAACTGACATGAACCGCTCATAGGACCACATTTCATGCAAGTAGCAAGGGCCTAGCGCCTGTATTTGATGAACCATGTGAATCATGAGATATGGCATTATATCAAAAAAAGCCTAGAGGTAAACACATCTCTAGTTGGTTTTGTGTCTCCATCACAAATTCATGTAGCTCACTCAGCTCTTGCTTACCAATCGTCTTCTGTGAGATCTTCGAAAAGAAGTAGCACATGCGGGTGATGGCCATTTTCAAGAACTCTGGCTTTATAGCCCTGATTGCAATAGGTAGAAACACTGTCAGCATCACATGGCAATCGTGAGCCTTGTAGCATGTTATTAACAAGTCCTTCATCGACACTAGCTTCTTCACATTTGCTGAAAACCCAGTCAGGACTTTGATCCCCCTTAGGAAAGTGCATATAGCTCTCTTCTCGTCTGGTGTTAGGTTGAAGCATGCTATGGGCAGAGTGTATTTTCCATTAGCCTCAGGTACCGGGTGAAGCTGTGCCATCACGTTTAGCTGCACCATGTCTTTCCGTGCTTTTAGACCATCCTTTGACTTGCCTGTGTCCATCAAGGTAGCAATGAGACTCTCAAAGACATTCTTCTACATGTGCATAGCATCAATGGCATGGGGGACCTCCAAGTCTGGCCAATAAGGAAGATACTGAAAGAAGATCGATTGTTTCTTGAAAGGTACGCCTTCGATAGGAGGTGTGCTTCTATCTCTGTTCGTCCCATCCGGATTCTTCTTTCCATAGACAATGCGTATGTTTTTCACTATTCTGTACATGTGTTCTCTGTTATGACATCTCTCCGGAGGGGGTTCAATCTCCGAGGTGTTGTCATAAAATCTAAAGAACAATTTGCTGTGGTACTTGTGACTTGTCTTTAAGAAGCATCGGTTCCTTAGGTAAACTATCTTCTTGGATGCATCCAGGTACACCCATGTAGTACCATCCAAGCAAACTAAGCATCCCATCTTCCCTTTGATATGTCTAGACAAAGCAAACAACACAGGGTAATCATTGGTAGTAACAAATATTATTGCTCTACATATGAAGTCCTCCTTTCAGAACACATCGTACATCTGCTCCCCATGCCTCCATAGCCTCTCCATTTCTTGCATCAAAGGCTCGAGGAACACATCTATATCAATGCCTAGTTGTTTAGGGCCAAAAATAAGAATAGTGAGGAGAAGGTACTTTCTCTTCTGACACAACTATGTTGGGATGTTGTACATGGTCAAGATCACTGGCCATGTGTTGTGGTCATGCATCCTCTCATTGAAGGGATTCATTCCATCGATGCTCAATCCAAACTATACATTCCTTGGGTCATCACTGAATTCTTTGTGCTTCTCATCAAACCTTTGCCACTAACTACAATCAGCCGGGTGTGCAATCTTATCATCATCCACCTTGCGCTCATCATCCCACCATGTCATGAGTGCGGCTTCTTTAGGGTTTAGGAAGATATGTCTCAAGCGGTCGGTCACTGGCAGGTACCACATTACCAAGGCAGGAATTTTTCTCTGCTTTGTATCGTTGCCTAATGGAGTGTCCTCTAGGGGCTAAAATTCTTGTACCACCTTTTTGTACCCTTCTTATTCCTCTTTTTCCCCATGGAGGGTTCGTCCCCATCATAAAGGTCATTGTTCTTGTACTGGCTAGCCCCACACTAGGGACATTTATCTAGTGACTTAAACATTTTGCCACAAAAAAGTATACAGTGGTTGGGGCATGCATGGATTTTTTCAACCCCCATTGTTAATGGACTTATGACCTTCTTCGCTTGGTATGTGTTGGTGGGAACTGAGTTTGGTTGTGGCAGCACCCATGACAGGAGATGCAACAGATCATTGAAACTACAGTCTGACTAGCTGTACTTAGCCTTCAGGATGAGCAGCTCAAGCACAAAACGTAGCAATGTCCAATGTGTTGGATAGCCCTTTTCAACACCATACATGGTCTCCTTCAATACTTTTGTCACCCTTTCCAAATTTTCTAGACCTTTCGGGCTATTTAGTAAAATCTCTGGTCCAAGGGCTCGAATCATGTCCTCCAAATCATCTTCATCCCCGGCACGTGCTCCACCATCATTATTGGCACCACCTTCGTTGTTACCATCCCAACCACCAGCATCACCACCTTGTTCATTACCAAACTCGAAATCCATTCGTGCATCAAGCTCTGCTGAATATTGGGACAGGGATTCTATGGTTTCGTTGTCGTATTCCTCCTCATCCTCGTCGTTAATAATAACCGTTTCACCATGATGAATCCACACTGTGTAGTCCTCAACAAATCCTCGCATAATCAAATGTGATCTGATGATAGTCACATCTGTCCATGCCACGCGGTTCTTGCAATCTTTACAGGGTCAAATAATTGTATCCTTATTCTCTTTCAATGTCGTTACATGCTTCTTTGCGGCTTCAATAAATTTATCCACCTCTTCACGGAAACCTGCCTTGAACCTTAACGAACCATACATCTAAGAGTTCCTATACTCCATCTTTTACAACAACAACAAAACAAACATTAAAGGACTACTTATTCAGTTATATATAAAAATGAATCAAAGTAATAATTACTTGAGAATAATTGTATATACTTCAGATATATATGAATATAAATCTAATATAATTACATGAAGTTTACAAACACACCATGGTAGAGGAAAATTAATTAATGGCATTTATCCATAAATAATTAAAATATATATTTATTGATTACAATAAACAATTTCAAAGACAACAATTAGCAACAATTATACTTTACCCAATATCTTTCATACAAACCCTAGTCCAATTTCATCAAAAATAAATTTACAAAAATGAAATTAATAAAAAAAACCAAACCCTAGATCTAGATCCACATGCACATGAAACATCCATAAAACTAACTAATTGTTCACTAAAATCAAGAAACATGGACCAAAAAATGGTATGATCTTGTTCCCCTCCCTAATTTACCCTAGTACATTTAAAACTTGGGTCTAATTTGCTTCATAAGTAGCTCAAGCACCATAGAAGAGAGAGAAAAACAAAACTCTAATTACTCACTAACCAACCATTAAAACGTCAAAAAAAGTGTGGAATAGCATTTTCTTACCTTCTAGAACCTCTCCACCAAAGAATTTAAGACCAAAACCTTCCCCCCTTAGTAGAGCAATTTTTGGGAGGTGCCCAAGGCCTCCCCACCTTTCTTTCATGGGTTGGAGTGAGTGACCCGAGGAGGAAGAAGGTGCTGCAGCTGTTTTATATGTGGGTCATTTGTAGGGCGGCTGGTGATTGAGCCGCCCCTACAAATCGGAGCTATGTATATGTGGGCATTTGTAGGGGCGGCTCATATCACCGGCCGCCCCTGCTATTCCATTTGTAGGGGCAGCTAGTGTCTGGACACCCGAGCACACCACTGTAGGAGCGGCTCCATCCCCAGCCGCCCCTACAAAAAAATCGAACCGTTACTAAAAATGTTTTTACGTAGTGTATTGCATCAATATGATGAAGTGACAACATCAAGGTGATAGGCTGCTAAACGTGTCTTCACCTATAGATTTAGCTTGTTTGTGTAGTTGTATACAGGGATCGTAAAAGCTTTGTAAGGGATCGGAACCTGCATGTAAATGCAAGCACAAGCATACAAGAATAGGAACAGACGTTCTACAGTTCCCTTGGCCTATGAATATCATTGGCTAGATCATTTACTTTATGCGAGATTGATCACATGACTGATAAATTCAATGAAATTAAGATAGGAACGAAGGCCAAGCAAGAGGATGCATCTCACCAGCGCTTCATGTTTCACGACCAAGAGATGATGGATGACGGCGAGAGGAGGAGCTGAGGAGGCCTCCCATGCCATGCATCCTAGTGTTTTGGTGATGAAAAGAAGATAGAGCTGATGGGCTAGCTAGCAGCCTGGAGGGGAAATCAATGACCATGGAGCCTCTTACCAGCACTGGGAATGTAATAGGCAGTGGTGAGATGCTCCGATGAGCACGGCGAGCAACGTTGCGGGTCACCACCCACAACAAAAACTAGCGTGGTGGATGAGGCGTGAACCTGCGGTTCCCACAGAGGAGGAGGGAGGGCTTGTGGTGCTTTCAACTAGGAGATCGACAGCAACGATGTGGAGCTCGGCAATGGCGGGCGATGGCGATTGAGGGCACTGTAGCGCAGGGAGAGGAAAAGGAGCGGCCAAGAAGAATTGTGGCGAGTATGCTGGTCTGTTGAAACATGAACGTCAGTGATTGTAATAGAACCGTCCAATTAATAAGAGCACAAGTACAATAGCAATCATCAAAGGGATCAAACTTTCATACTTGAGCCCATATAAACCCGGTAGTCCATTGAAATCACAAAGGATCTCAAACCAACCAACATACAAGACAAGATCATACATGATTCAACATAACAAGTCACATGTTACATCACAGTTCACAAATGGTTCACAAGTATTTCACATACATCAGAGTTCACATACAAACCAAGTTCAAATAGCAGAAGCAAAGTAGTTTGACATCAACATCATGCTTAGTTCAAATACATGCCAGTACCATAGTTAGTTCTAGCAAAAGCATAATAGAGCGGATAACTTAGGAGTACCATGCCCCATGGTTTAGTCCTCATCCACGACAGGATGAAGGCAGTTCTTATAGTACCCATGATACATCATATCATCTACAACAAGAGGGAATAAACCCTGAGTACGAGAATGTACTCAGCTAGACTTACCTGTCATAAACCAAAAATAACATGACACTAAGGAGTATGCAAGGCTTTATCGGTGGACAATCGACGCCGAGGACAGCTTTTCATCAAGAAGGGGAGGATGATGAGGACATGACACCCATGCATATGACCATGTTTGGTGCATGGGATAGAGGGGAAGGAGGCTAGCAAGGGTGTCCAAGTCAAGAAGGAGGCCCGAGGCTAATTCGGTTCGAGTCCCCGAGGTGGAGGCCCAAAGCAACTCAAGTTCGAGTCTGTCTCGAAATCTAGGACCAGTCTGCCTTAAACTGGTCACCCAAGACGCATCCGGACTCCGTTTTTGATGATCCATATATGGATGGAAAGCTAATTTGATAAGGAAGCCAATCCAAGTGGTTTCATGTCAAAACCTCTTCGGAATCAACGGGAATCGTCGAAACAAGTCTGCATCCAAAATCTGCCAGGGTGCTGCAACACCTTCTTTTGGTCCGTTGGACCGTGTATCGTGTTTGGGCCCATTAGGGGGCGCATCCAGGGTAGGCGACGACCCTAAGACCTTTATAATCATATGCCACCGCCATCATTAGGTCTTGGGTTTTGCTTAGATTATTCTATCAAGAACAGTTTCGCCGTTCATCAGTTTGTGAGACCCCAACTTTGTGAGATTAATCATTCATCTGCAATTTGGTTGTGTTATTTCTTGTTCTTGCTTGTGTTCTTCGTTGTGCAGGCAGGGATTAGCCTTCTTGGCAAGGTCAACCTGGTCCGTGACTTGGTTGATAACCAGAGGAACTATGGTGCTAAGATTGTAGGGTTCAATCTTTCGATCTGAAGCCGGATCGGTGTGTCATTCTCCGCCACAACGATAGTTACCTCTACCTGACGGAAGATCGGGATCCCCGTCTCCATTACCAATCCCCACCAAAAGAAGTACCGGACTGCTGCTTGAGCCATGGGGTTGCAATGGAATGGCCTGCAACAGATCTTCCATGTGTCTCTTGCTGAATTTTTCTCTCAATGCTCATAGCTTGATCTACAAGGTCTTGCAAAGTATGATATGGAAACATCTCAACAAAACCAGAAATTTCTTCATTGTGGTCACCCAAAAATCTTTCCATTTTTGACTCCAAATCCTCTCTAATTCCAGCCCGCACCAACAGCAACTCCATCTCCTTATAATACTCATCAACTGATCTTTTTCCCTGCTTCAACATTTGCAACCTATTGCGAAGGTCATGCTAATAGCTAGAGGGTACAAATCGCCTTCTCATCACTTGCTTCATCTCTTCCCATATGTTGATATGTTCATGACCCAACACAAGTTGATTCTCCTGTATTTGATTCCACCAAGTGAGGGCATAACCAGAGAACTCAATTGAAGCAAAATTGACACGCCTTTGATCAGAGAGATTATGCACTCTAAAAATTTGATCACACTACTCAGCCACTCAAGATATGCATCTGCACCTTCTCTTCCAATAATTTTTGGGATACTTAACTTGACACGAGCAATGTTGTCTGGGTCATCCCTATTATAATGACCATAATGATGCTCCCTATCTTTATGATCAGCACGCCGGCGATGATCTCGGCACCGCCCAAACAGACCATCATTTGCAAAGGGATTCTCATTATCAACAAATCCCTCTTCATGATCAAAGTCATCAGATTCTTCATCTTCAAAATGCACACGGTGGTCACGACCATGCCAGTGAGCTCATCCTCCATTTCAACCACGATGACCAGCCCACCTACCACTACCACGACCATCTCTGAAATGGTCATGTCCCGCATCAGAATTTTTACCACCAGATTCATCATATTGATGGTGAGGAGCCCTTCGTTCATCTGTAGGCATGCGTGCATCGAGCATTCTCTCCATGGCCTCCAAGAGCAAGTCTGCCATTTGGTGCAACTTAGCCCGTACAACAGGGGGTTCTTCTTCTCCATGACGACCACCATGAATACTCGAATTGGATCCTACCATGTTAGCACTTATGCAAGAAACATTGTGGAATCGCACAACCTCACCTCTTACTTACCAATGCTCTTGCTTGTTCTCAAGGATAGTGAGTGTGCAAGTGTAGCAGTTAAATGGAAGTGATTGAGAGGTCGCAAGGATTACGAGTCGAATGTCCCGGTTTCAGATTTTGGTGGAGCTATAGGTGGCTAATCAAGGGAGGCTACGGTACCGCAAACTAAGTGGTTTCATGTGTTCAAAAGATATGAATTTGCTGCTATTGAGATTACCACAAACTTGAATATGTAAACTGAAATTTGCAGTTATACAACCCACAACACAACCCCTACTTTTCAAATCTTTTCACTTCTCTTTTTTTTGAATCTTTCTTCCTTTGTTCTTCTTTTTTTTGATTTTTTATCACTAACAGGGGTGCGGATAACAAATGAAAACAACACGATAAATGTGAAGATGGTGACTAGTAGCTTGATGAACACAACAACACAAAGGTAGCAGTACCACCAAAAGATGGTGACTAGCAGCTTGATGAACACAACACAAAGGTAGCAGTACCACCAAAAAGGATTTTTTTGGCTTTTTAGTGGACTTTAGGAGATGAACAAAAACAGTAACAAATGATAGATAAATCAAAGGTAAATATGTGGATGATGGTGAGACCTACCATGACAACGAAAGCTTTGATACTAGTTGATAAAAAACATCCTTGAGGGTGGCCCGATCTTCACTACAGTAGGTCACAAATCAAAGATAACTTGCTGCGAATAGCGGAATAACTAGCTTTATATCTGAAAAAGGTTGGATGCGTCCAAGCGATGGGGAGAGAGGCACCAAAATTGTGAAGACTTCGACTTGATCTCCGAATGACTACAGAACCGCAATCCAGAACTCATCCGCATAAAATGGTGCAGCTGTACTAGAAACCGTAGAGCATGAACTAGGGGAACCCAGAGGGATCACTTCACAAGTCCAAGAAGAACAAGGAAGAACAAAGGTTTGGGTAAGGCACTCAGTAACTTGGCTACAATATGAGGGGTTTATTAATTCATCAAAAGGTACCTAATAGCTTAGAGGTAGGGGATATTTATACTAGGAACAACCCTCCTAGTTAAGTGTGAAAATGAATTGGAGTTTCTGAAGATAGGCAATGTGAAAGGTCCCCTCGAGAAGGATTCCCGAAGTGGTCTCGTGTGACTGTTGGCCTCCAGAGCAGTGTCCACTAATCTGGCCATAACTCTTTATTGAGAAGTCCAAATTCTACCCCTAGCAGACTATTGACCTTCTGCGTCACTTTTTTCTAGGGTCTGTTTGTCCGTCCGTGTTACTTGTCATCCCCGTTACTTTTCCCTAGGTCTTGTCATCCGTCCATGTTACTTTTCTAACGGAGCTATTTGGTAGGACCGTGTCTTGATCCTTTGGCCATATGCCTTCCATATCTTCATGTGTAAACCTAAGCATCATCAAGATAGGACATTTAGGTAGTATAACATTCTTAGAAGTGTTAAAATTACAATAAGTTAGGAATGAATTCACCTGCTCTTGAAGTTTCTTGGCATGGCTTCTTGTAAGTGGCCCTTGATTTGTATCCTTTGGACTTGAGCTAGCATTCATGACTGGGATGTCCTCATCACATGCCACAGTTCCAACCCAGCAACAGCTAGTGTGCCAGGTAGGGGGTAGCGTCAAGTGCGACTTAGGCTCTTCGATGGCCAGAGCCACCTGCCTCATCATCGGAGCAAGCGGCGCCGCCCTAGACAGTGGCATTCGCTTCCCTGGTGAGTTCTTCATCACATTCGGTGTCTTTGCCCTGAGCTAGGTCCTCAACTTTGGGATCCTAGCCTATGTCACTGACTGCTATGATGAGCTTCATCCCCACGTTAGGGCCACGCTGGTGAGCAATGAGCTCTGAGCGTCGCCTCCTCCACCAGGACTTCTAGGAGTGGATCTCGAGGTCCTGGCTTGATAGATCTAGCATGGTCTGGGTCCACACCCCACCATGTTGGACCAGCGCTAGATGTTCTATAGCTGGCCAATGTCCACCACCAGATCACCACTGGTGAGGTGCTCCAACCATCTAACCGCTTCTAGTACTACCTCCTGGACCTAACATTTGCGATCTAGAATGCGGCAGCATCCTTCTAGCTAGAGCTGGAGCACCTCATCAACCATGCCACGCCAAGAAGCGCCATCCTATCTAACACCGCGGGGGCAAATGTCCCCTCGCTGTGCACCTTCCTCAAGATCCTCTCAGGGAATTACCCAGAGTACGACTCTGATGACATCAACTACTATGCCCTACCACGCATGTGCTACTACATCGATGGTGAGGGTCTGCCTGAGGAGGCACCTGAGCTCATGCTGCTGGACTAGAGTCCCCACAGCCGTGCAATGTACCTTTAGGAGAAGGCGGATCACCTATAGGCTCGGTAGGTGGACCTAGAGGTCATCAAGGTAGAGCTCGGGTGACAAAGGTAGGACTTTGTGTAGCAATAGGCTGTGCAGCCCCTGGCAATGGCGACAATGCATGCACGGGGGCTCCCAGCACCCTAAGCTTCCCCTAAGCAGCCTACAACATGGCGGCCACCACCTATCGACTAGAGGACATTTTCGACATGCCGGACCCAAAGACCAACGAGCGCCTACACAAGACAAAGGAGCTTCTCCACATTGCCCTTGAGCAGTCGGCCAAGAGTTTTGCCTCTTAGCGTCATGTCGCGCTCTCTAGACCATCCTAGCTGACGACCACTACCAATGGGAACCACTCCAATGCGCACGCCCTACTGATGGGTGGAAGCTGTGGTGACTCCTCTGACAGTAGCTTTGGTCATCCGTGGACCAGGGGTGCCAAGCCTCGATAAGAGCGAAGGCGTGAGCCTTCCCCCCAGCGTCCTCCCATGCACCACTAGGTCGACGACAACTGCGATGTTTGCGACACCATCGAGGCTAGGTGCCATGCTCAGGCATAGTCTCATACTCCTGAGCGAAGGGACAGGGGCACCATCATGGATCACTTTGGCCCCTAGGTATTTAGGGCGGTGACCCAGGTGGCCCCCTACCCTAGGCGATTCTAGACTCCAACGCACATATCCAAGTACGATGGTGAGACCAACCTAGACCATTGGCTCAAGGACTACTGCCTCACCATGAGGGCTAGGGGGTCTAACGATGACTTCACCATCTAGTACCTTCCCCTGCTCCTGTCGAGCTCAACCAGGGCTTGGCTCTAGCAACTCAAGCTCGATAGCATCCGCTGCTGAGGAGACCACCACTCCATCTTTGTCAGGCACTTCTAGGGTACATACACTCAGCCCAGGAACTCGTGGGACCTTCACACTGTAGGTAGAGGGCCGATGAGACCCTCTAGGAGTACATCTAGTGTTTCTCAAAGAAGCGCAATGAGCTCCCAAACATCACCGACACTGACATGATCAACACCTTCATCTGTGGCATGACCTACGAGGCCATGAGACCCCACGCATGATGAGGGAACTCCTAGATAACGCCACCTATTACACCACTGGTGAGGAGGCTGTCTAGGCCAACTTTAGTGGCAAGGCCAAGGCCACCGGCCACCTCAGTGGTGGAGATGGTGACGATGATCCTATTTTGTCCCAGCACCACTACGACAAGAGGAACAAGGACCAAAAGCGTCATGGGAAGGAGATGGTGGCCGTGGCTGACCACGCTACTTGGCCTCAACCCCACGAGCGCCTCCTCAAAGAATGCACCACCATTAGGGGCTACATCCATGGCACCCTTGGCCAATAGGGCAAGGCCCAGAAGCCTACCCCTAAGGCCAGCAAGCCAATGGACGGGTGCCCTGGAGGACGAAGCTGAGTTTCCTGAGGCTAACCATTGCCTCATGATCTTTGGGGGCTCCTAGGCATACAAATCCCGCTGGTAGCGCCGCATCACCAAGTAGGAGGTGAATGTTGTCCACACCCTCACTGCCCCAATGTGGCTCCGATGGTTCTAGACGGCCATCACCTTCGACCAGGAGGATCACCCTGTTCATGTTCCACACCCAAGGTGCTACCCGCTCATGGTTAGCCTAATCGTGGGTACCATGCGCCTCACCAATGTGCTGATGGATGGGGGCCGTGGCCTCAACATACTCTACGCCAGCACCCTCGACATGATAGGCATCCCGCGAAGTAGCCTGAGCCCCAGCAAGGCACCATTCTACGGGATCATCCCAGGGAAGGAGGTCATGCCCCTCGGGTGCATCTAGCTCAACATCACCTACAGCCAGCCAAACAACTTCCACAAGGAGCCACTCACCTTTGAGTTGGTCAACTTCCCCAGCATCTACCACACCCTTCTAGGCTGGCCATGCTTCGCTAAGTTCATGACTATTCCCAACTATAGCTACCTGAAGCTCAAGATGCTTGGCCCAAAGGGGGTCATCACTGTCAAGGGTAGCTTTGAGCAAGCCTACTATTGCGAGCAGGACTGCGTCGCCCAAGCGGCCACACTCGTTGCCCCCTATGTTCCTGATGGCCCTGACCACAATGCAGGAAGGGCATTGGCAGAAGGAGCAGCCAAGGCAGCAATGGTGCTCGACCGACTGAGTATCGGTGAGGCATCCAAGAAGGGGTCAACCTGATCGAGGTGTGTTCTAACCTTTCCCCATGAGGGAAGGCTATCACTGAGCCATCCACCTAGAAGCACTATCTCTCAAGCTAGTACCTATCTGCCAATGTCCTTTGCTAGCCCACCTCTCCAATGACAAAGACCAAGATAAGTCCTGTCCTCCCGACCTTCTTACTCTACTCATTTTTTGCCACTGTCTCCTTTGTCTCGAGCTACTCTAGCAGATGCTTGGTTGTGCCCAAAGCTTGACTAAACTAATCACCTATTGCCCTCTATGAAGGAGAACTACACCAAAAGGTCCCCGAGCGAGGCAAGAACTAGACGGACAAAGCAGGAGAAGTGGGAGAGAGGTCGGCAAGGCGCTAACGGAACAGCCCCGGCCACTGTGTTACCAGCTATGTCCCCTATCCCTTCTCTTGTGTTCATTGCATCCATTTACAGCTATCTCTATCTCCTAATCCTTCATCAGATCATGCCTCCTAGCCAAATGTTGGCATAGGACAACTCAGAAGGGGCATCACTAAGGGTTCTAAGGCCAGTCCAAGGGGCTTCAAGGCCACCCGAGGCACCTAAAGTGTGAGGGACACCGATGGTCGGGCACTAGAGGCCTTAGCCAGATGCTTAGAAGCAAAGCCGACCGACCATCACGCGATGTCCGAGTACCTACCTAGAGCCACTCGTGGTGACCCACTGAGGAAGGCAATGACCCCCGAGCACCAATAGATGGGCTTGGGAACTATACGAGTGGCTTGGCCGAGAAGTTGAGGATCTCCTCTTAGGGGGACATGACCGGGGCATAGAACGACTGTAAACCTAGGGTTCTCATGGACTTACATATTACAAGCACGGGCATGGCGATCTTGGCCATCGAGGCCATCATCGTAACAGCCCATCTAAATGAGGGACCTAAGTCTCCGAGCAAGACTTGGGAGTAGTGAGATTACAAACGAAAGTAATTTCATTTCATTAATTGGGAATGACCCGATTACAATATACAGCGGCAAAAACTGCTTTTGCCCAGCATAGGGTTGGGGCGCTGCCCCTCAGATGATCTCCTCTCCTCCTTGGAGGGGAGTGGGGATGCCTGACGCGAGGGTCAGCCTGATAGGCCTAGGGAGCCCGACCTCCCCATAACTTCTTGAAGTGCGAGCACCGGGGGCCTAGCGAAAGGATGGTCGGTGAGGCCTCACCTTGATCACCCCTGCACTACCCACACCACAGGGCTCCTAGGTTGAGTGCCCTAGGAAGGCATGTGAACCCAAAATTGCCTTGCTATTGGCCAAATCCGGTGAAGGCCAGAAGCAGCCCGCGCTACATGAGGCGGAATCCGCGGAGTCCATCATGCACAGGGGAGGCCAGACTGACCGCCCCTCCATAAGCGGTTGCCTCTGAGCCGGCTGCCCACGCAGCACCATGGATCAACTCCCACCACCTCATGTAGTTGTGGTGGCTCCTTAACTAGAATCCTTCCACCATCGTGGGAGCGATCGCTCGATGGAGCCAAGCTCACTTGGAGGGAAGCGTTGCACTTTGTCGTTGCCATGGCCGCCAGGAGTTGGATCTAAGAGGAAGAAGAGAAGGAGCCAGGGGAGGGATAGAAGGTGCCACGTCCCTAGGCCCCTCTTTATAGCCCCAGTCGATGCTCCAAGAGCAGCTTTGGGCCCTCCGATCAACCATCGATGGCTAAAGAGGTCTCGGGGTACCGGCCAGGTGTCCCTTCAATCTCAACAACACACCTTAGAGCGACTGTGTGATGGTGGCCATGCGGTAAAGGCAGAGTGAGGAGGGCATTAACAACAAGTTAAGTCCCACTCCACTTTCCACCAAGCATGTCGCCCACTCTATGCATCCCTTCTCGCAGGACATGAGGGGATCTGACTCCCATCGGGCCCACCAGCCACCATCAATAGCCTAGATCCATGCGCACCAAGTGCCATGGCTCCTCCACTAGATCTACTCCACGTAGCCCAACGTTCCATCTCCCAGACGAAGTAGGATGGTGTGGAAGCGCATGTCTTAACTCCTTTGTTAGGCACGACGGCCCAGAAGCCATCAAACAGCTTGCACAAAGCATTAGCGGATGAGACATGCATAGAAGCTACCACTCCCACTGATAAGGGGGCCCCACGATGACCTCAGAGGCTACGCCGACTCTAGATGGAGCAACTCGACCCCCCAATGGAGGGGCGCTCGGGCAGCGCACCCCCAAAGAACCAACCAACTCCCCCGAGTTGGGTCAGGAGCCGTTGAGCGATGGACCCAATGAGGGTCCCCCACCCAAGCATGGTGCGCTCCCCATGCCCCAACCTATGGTTGTAAAAGGTCGGCCCAAGAAGGCCATCCCAAGAGGATCGGGGTCTGCTATCGAAGCCCCCAAAAGGGTGTTTCATGCCAGGTGATCAGGTGGCCCTGAGCTAGAGCCCAAACACTCTTGATCACCCGACCCACGACAAGAAGAAGAGTGTGGCATTCAAAGCCACATCATCCAAGGGCAAAGCAAAGCAAGAAACATCAAGTGAGGATGATGATTCATGGGATGATAGTGATGATGAGAAGATGGCTCTCTTTGTCAAGAGGTTTAGCAAGTTCATGGTGAAGAAAGGCTACCGTGCAAGAAGAAAGAAGTCTTCATCCAAAAACAAAGATGAGTCAAGAAGATGCTTCAAGTGTGGAAGCAAAGATCATCTTGCTCAATGCCCATATAATAGTGACAATGATGATGACAAGAAGAACAAGAAGAAGGACAAGAAAGAAATGAAGGAGAAGAAGGGCAAGACATTCTTCAAGAAAAAGAAGGGTGGATCATATGTGGTCACTTGGGATAGTGATGCTTCCTCAAGTGATGATGATGATGATGATAGTGATGATCACAAGACCACCAAGAAGAAGGTTCTTGCAAGTATAGCAATCAATGAGAAGCCTTCTCTCTTCGACTCTCCATCATGCTTCATGGCTAAGGCCACTAAGGTACAAACTTGTGATGATGGAAGTGAAAATGAACATGATAGTGATAGTGATAATGATGATGATGAACCTACTAAAGATGAATTAATTGACATGCTAGAAGATGCTAGAGAACACTTTGACATCTCAAGAAGGGAATGCAAAAGCTTGCGAAAGGAACTAAAAGCCCTTAAGCAAGCATTTGATGAGCTTAATGCATCTCATGAGAGGCAAGAGGATGCCCATGAGAAGCTTTGCAAGGCTCACAAAAAGCTTGAAAAGGCTCATTCCTCTATACTCGATGAGCAAAATAAAAAGAAGCATGTCGAAACTTGTAATGTAGGTTTAACTTGTGATCTAATTGATACATCACTATCTATGCCTATCATTGTTACTCCTACTAACCCTTCTTGTAGCACTTCCACTTCCACCTCTTCTAGTAGTGATGGTCTCACTTGTGATACCTCACTAGTGGTTGAGAATGAGAACCTCAAGAAGGAGGTAACTAAGCTCACTCACACCTTGGCCAAGGCTTATGGTGGTGAGGACCGCTTGCTTATGGCCTTGGGTAGCCAAAGAGCTTCTCTCTACAAAGAGGGATTGGGCTATACCCCCAAGAAAGGCAAAGCGGCCTTTGCTCCTCACAAGACAAGTTTTGTGAAGAACAATGGTCGATTTTGCACTAGTTGCAAGCAAGTTGGTCATAGAGAGCATGAATGCACCAACAAAAGCAAAAATGCTAATGTATCCTTTATTAAGTTTAATTCTTCCTATATGCTTGTTAAGGGTACAAATGGTGTGAAGGCTAAGTTCATTGGCAAACCATGGATGGGCTCAAAGAAGAAAGCCATTTGGGTGCCAAAGAGCTTGGTTACTAACCTTCAAGGACCCAAGCAAGTTTGGGTACCCAAAAAAATTGATCTTCTTTTGTAGGTCAATTACAAAGCTAGAGGAAGGCATTGGGTTCTTGATAGTGGGTGCACTCAACATATGACTGGAGATGCAAGAATGTTCAACTCAATCAACACCAATGGCAATGATGGTTATGATAGTATCACATTTGGTGACAATGGCAAAGGCAAGGTCAAAGGGCTTGGTAAGATTACAATATCCAATGACTTGAGCATATCCAATGTATTGCTAGTAGAGAGCTTGAACTTCAATTTGCTATCCGTGGCTCAATTGTGTGATCTTGGATTCAAATGCATATTTGGGGTAGATGATGTAGAGATCATTAGTGTATATGGCTCTAACTTGATCTTCAAAGGCTTTAGATATGAGAATCTATACTTGGTTGATTTCAATGCTAGTGAAGCTAGATTGTCCACATGCTTGTTCACTAAGTCTAGCATGGGTTGGTTATGGCATAGAAGGCTTGGTCATGTTGGAATGAAACAATTGAATAGATTGATTAAGCATGACTTAGTTAAAGGCTTGAAAGATGTTGTGTTTGAAAAGGATAAGCTTTGTAGCTCTTGTCAAGCCGGCAAACAAGTTGGAAATACCCATCCTAAGAAAAGCATGATGAGCACTAGCAAAGCATTTGAGTTATTGCACATGGATTTGTTTGGGCCAACACAATACACTAGTATCGGTGGAAATAAATATGGATTTGTGATAGTAGATGACTACACTAGATACACATGGGTATTCTTTCTAGTGGACAAAAGTGATGTGTTTGCAACATTCAAATCATTTGTCAAGGGCATTCACAATGAGTTTGAAACAACCATCAAGAGAGTTAGAAGTGACAACGGTAGTGAGTTCAAAAACACTAGAATTGATGAGTTGTGTGATGAATTTGGAATTAGACATCAATTCTCGGCCAAGTACACACCTCAATCAAATGGCCTTCTTGAGAGAAAAAATAGAACACTCATTGATATGGCAAGGTCTATGCTTAGTGAGTACAATGTGAGTCAATCTTTTTGGGCCAAAGCTATCAACACGGCTTGCTATTGTAGCAACCGCCTCTATTGTCACCGATTGAAAGAGAAGACACCATATGAGCTCTTGAATGGTAGAAAGCCCAACATTGCATATTTTTGGGTCTTTGGTTGCAAATGCTATATCTTGAAGAAAGGCACAAGATTGGGCAAGTTTGATAAGAAATGTGATGAAGGATTCCTACTTGGTTATTCCACTACAAGCAAAGCATATAGAGTTTGGAATTTAGATAATGATACTCTTGAGGAAGTTCATGATGTTGAATTTGATGAAACCAAGGGTTCACAAGAAGAGAATGAGAACTTGGAAGATGTTAGAGGCATTCAACTTTCAAATGCCATGAAGAACATGGATATTGGTGAATTGAGGCCTAGGCAAGTGAATGATGATGAAGATGATCAAGTGCAAAGTGCTCTCCAACTCAAATGTGCAAGATGATACAAATCAAGCTAGTGCAAGTGACTCTCATGACATTGATCAAGATCAAGTGGCTAGTACATCATCTCAACCAAATGATCTAGCAAGTGCAAGCAATCAAGTTCCATTGCTCC
>NW_027097009.1:0-80000 GCF_019320115.1 Miscanthus floridulus
TACCATAGGCTCAGAAATTGTTTTGGATGCACCCGATGGAACTCCTAGGTGAGTGGGTCATGTCGAATCTCATTTTGATCCATTTGGACACGGTGTTAGTGTCGGCGCAAGATAGGTGCACGGTTTGCGCCAAACATACCATAGGCTCTAAAATCGTTTTGGATGCACCCGATGGTACTCCTAGGTGACGAGGCTCAAGTGG
Organism: Miscanthus floridulus; assembly: GCF_019320115.1. Taxonomy (NCBI): domain Eukaryota; kingdom Viridiplantae; phylum Streptophyta; class Magnoliopsida; order Poales; family Poaceae; genus Miscanthus; species Miscanthus floridulus. The sequence goes on from NW_027097009.1 coordinate 203, forward strand.
AAGCTAGTTCTCAGTCCATTTGGAGATAGTGCTAATCGTGACTCAAGATAGGTGCATGGTTTGCGCCGAACGTACCATATGCTCAGAAATCGATTTGGACGCAAACGATGGAACTCCTAGGTGACTGGGTCATGTGGAATCTCATTTCAGTCTGTTTGGAGACGATGTTATTGTCGGTGCAAGATAGGGTGCATGGTTTGCGCCAAACATACCATAGGCTCAGAAATCGTTTTGGACACACCCGATGGTACTCCTAGGTGACGTGGCTGAAGTGGAAGCTCATTTCGGCCCGTTTGGACATAGTGCTAAACTTGACGTAGATACATGCATGGTTTGCGCCGAACGTATCATAGGCTCATAAATCATTTTGGACGCGCCCGATGGAACTCCTAGGTGACATGGCTGAAGTGGAAGCTCATTTTGGTCCGTTTGGAAATAGTGCTAAACTTGACGTAGATACGTGCATGGTTTGCACTGAATGTACCATAGGCTCATAAATTGTTTTGGACACACCCGATGGAACTCCTACGTGATGTGGGTCTTGTCGAATCTCATTTCGATCCATTTGGAGATGGTGTTAGTGTCGGTGCAAAATAGGTACATGGTTTGGGACAAACATACCATGGCTCAGAAATCGTTTTGGACTCACCCGATGGTACTCCTACATGACGAGGCTCAAGTGGAAGCTTGTTTCGGTCCATTAGGAGATAGTGCTAATCTTGAAGCAGATAGGTGCACGGTTTGGGCCAAACGTACCATTGGCTCAGAAATCATTTTGGATGCACCCGATGGAACTCCTAGGTGAGTGGGTCATGTCGAATCTCATTTTGATCTATTTGGACATGGTGCTAGTGTCGGTGCAAGATAGGAGCACGGTTTGTGCCAAACATACCATAGGCTCAGAAATCATTTTGGATGCACCTGATGGTACTATTAGGTGATGAGGCTCAAGCGGAAGCTAGTTCTCAGTCCGTTTGGAGATAGTGCTAATCATGACTCAAGATAGGTGCATGGTTTGCGCCGAACGTACCATACACTCGGAAATCGATTTGGACGCAAACAATGGAAGTCCTTGGTGGCTGGGTCATGTGGAATCTTGTTTCAGTCCGTTTGGAGATGGTGTTATTGTCGGTGCAAGATAGGGTGCATGGTTTGAGCCAAACATACCATAGGTTCAGAAAATTGTTTTGAACACACCCGATGGTACTCCTAGGTGACGTGGCTGAAGTGGAAGCTCATTTTGGTCCATTTGGAGATAGTGCTAATCTTGACGTAGATACGTGCATGGTTTGCGCCGAACGTACCATAGGCTCATAAATCATTTTGGACGCACCCGATGGAACTCCTACGTGACGTGGGTCTTTTCGAATCTAGTTTCGATCCATTTGGAGACGGTTTTAGTGTCGGTGCAAGATAGGTGCACGATTCACGCCAAACATACCATGGCTTAGAAATCGTTTTGGACGCACCAGATGGTACTCCTAGGTGATGAGGCTCAAGTGGAAGCTCGTTTTGGTCTGTTTGGAGATAGTGCTAATCTTGACTCAAGATAGGTGCACGGTTTGCATGGGACATACCATAGGCTCAGAAATCGTTTTAGACGCACCCGATGGAACTCCTAGGTGACATAGGTCATGTCGAATCATGTTTTGATCCGTTTGGAGATGGTGTTAGTGTCAGTGTAAGATAGGTGCACAGTTTGCACCAAACGTACCATAGGCTCAGAAACCGTTTTGGATGCACCGATGGTACTCGTAGGAGACGAGGAACAACTGCAAGCTTGTTTCAGTCTGTTTAGAGATAGTGCTTGTCTTGATTCAAGATAGGTGCACGGTTTGCGCTGAACCTACGATAGCCTCAAAAATCACTTTGGCAGCACGTGATGGAACTTCTAGGTGACGTGGATCATGTGGAATCTCATTTTAGTCCGTTTGGAGACGGTGTTAGTGTTAGTGCAACATAGGTGCAGGGTATGCGGCAAATGTATCATAGGCTCAGAAATCATTTTGGACACACCCGATGGTTCTCCTATGTGACGAGGCTCAAGTGGAAGATTGTTTTGGTCCGTTAGGAGATAGTGCTAATCTTGACGTAGATAGGTGCACGGTTTGTTTGGATATAGTGCTAATCTTGACTCAAGATAGGCGCACAGTTTGTGCAGGACGTACCATAGGCTCGGAAATCATTTCAGATGCACCAGATGGAACTCCTAGGTGACACGGGTCATGTCGAACCATGTTTTGATCCATTTGTGGACTGTGTTAGCGTCGGTGTAAGATAGGTGCATGGTTTGCGCCAAACGTACCATAGGCTCAGAAACCGTTTTGGATTGCACCGATGGTACTCGTAGGATACGAGGATCAAGTGCAAGTTTGTTTTAGTCTGTTTAGAGATAGTGCTAGTCTTGACGCAAGATAGGTGCACGGTTTGCGCTGAACGTACCATAGGCTCAGAAATCGCTTTGGAAGCACCTGATGGAACTTCTAGGTGACGTGGGTCATGTGGAATCTTGTTTTAGTCCGTTTGGAGATGGTGTTAGTGTTAGTGCAACATAGGTGCATGGTATGCGCCAATTGTATCATAGGCTCAGAAATCATTTTGGACACACCTGATGGTTCTCCTACGTGATGAGGCTCAAGTGGAAGATCATTTCGGTCCATTAGGAGATAGTGCTAATCTTGACGTAGATTGGTGCACGGTTTGTGCCAAACGTACCATAGGCTCAGAAATCATTTGGGTTACACCCGATAGAACTCCTAGGTGAGTGGGTCATGTCGAATCTCATTTCGATCCATTTGGACTCGATGTTAGCGTCGGTGCAAGATAGGTGCACGGTTTGTGCCAAACATTCCATAGGCTCATAAATCATTTTGGATGCACCTGATGGTACTCCTAGGTGATGAGGCTCAAGTGGAAGCTAGTTCTTAGTCTGTTTGGAGATAGTGCTAATCATGACTCAAGATAGGTGCACAGTTTGCAAAGAATGTACCATACGCTCGGAAATTGATTTGGATGCAAATGATGGAACTCCTAGGTAACTGGGTCATGTGGAATCTCATTTCAGTCCATTTGGAGACGGTGTTAGTGTCGGTGCAAGATAGGTGCATAGTTTGGGCCAAACATACGATGTCTCAGAAATCATTTTGGACGCACTAGATGGTACTCCTAGGTGATGAGGCTCAAGTGGAAGCTCATTTTGGTCCGTTTGGAGATAGTGCTAATCTTATCTCAAGATAAGTGCACGGTTTGCACGGAACGTACCATAGGCTCAGAAATCATTTTGGATGCAACCGATGGAACTCCTAGGTGACACGGGTCATGTCGAATCATGTTTTGGTCCATTTGGAGCTGGTGTTAGTGTCGGTGCAATATAGGTGTACGGTTTGCGCCAAACGTACCATAGGCCCAAAAACCGTTTTGGATGCACCGATGGTACTCGTAGGTGACAAGTATCAAGTGCAAGCTTGTTTCAGTCTGTTTAGAGATAGTGCTAGTCTTGACGCAAGATAGGTGCACGGTTTGCACCAAACATACCATAGGCTCGGAAATTGCTTTGGAAGCACCCGATGGAACTTGTAGGTGACGTGGGTCATGTGGAATCTCATTTCAGTCCGTTTGGAGATAGTGTTAGTGTCAGTGCAACATAGGTGCATGATATACGCCAAATGTATCATAGGCTCAGAAATCATTTTGGACACACCCTATGGTACACCTATGTGACAAGGCTCAAGTGGAAGCTTGATTCGATCTGTTTGGACACGGTATTAGTGTCGGTGCAAGATAGGTGCACGGTTTGCGCCAAACATACCATAGGCTTAGAAATTGTTTTGGAATCACCCGATGGTACTCCTAGGTGACAAGGCACAAGTGGAAGCTCGTTCTCAGTCTGTTTGGATATAGTGCTAATCATGAATCAAGATTGGTGCATGGTTTGCCCCGAACGTACCATACGCTCGGAAATCAATTTGGACGCAAACAATGGAACTCCTAGGTGACTAGGTCATGTGGAATCTCATTTCAGTCTGTTTGGAGATGGTGTTAGTGTCGGTGCAAGATAGGGTGCATGGTTTGTGCCAAATGTGCCATAGGCTCAGAAATCATTTTGGACACACCCGATGGTACTCCTAGGTTATGAGGCTGAAGTGGAAGCTCATTTCAGACCGTTTGGAGATAGTGTTAATCTTGACGCAGATAGGTGCATGGTTTGTGCCGAACGTACCATAGGCTCAGAAATCATTTTGGACGCGCCCGATGGAACTCCTACGTGACATGGGTCATGTTGAATCTTGTTTCGATACATTTGGAAAGGTTTTAGTGTCAGTGCAACATAGGTGCATGGAATGCGCCAAATGTATCATAGGCTCAGAAATCATTTTGGACACACCAGATGGAACTCCTAGGTGATGAGGCTCAAGTGGAAGCTCGTTTCAGGTCTGTTTGGAGATAGTGCTAATCTTGACTCAAGATTGGTGCACGGTTTGCGCGGAATGTACCTTACGCTCGGAAATCGTTTTAGACACACCCGATGGAACGCCTAGGTGACACAGGTCATGTCGAATCATGTTTTCATCCATTTGGAGATGGTGTTAGTGTCGGTGTAAGATAGGTGCACGGTTTGCGCCAAACGTACCATAGGCTCAGAAAGTGTTTTGGATGCACCGATGGTACTCGTAGGAGACGAGGATCAAGTGCAAGCTTGTTTCAATTTGTTTAGAGATAGTGCTAGTCTTGACGCAAGATAGGTGCATGGTTTGCATCGAACGTACCATAGGCTTGGAAATCACTTTGGAAGCACCTAATGGAACTTCTAGGTGACATGGGTAATGTGGAATCTCGTTTCAGTCCGTTTGGAGACGGTGTTAGTGTCAGTGCAACATAGGTGCATGGTATGAGCCAAATGTATCATAGGCTCATAAATCATTTTGGACACACTCGATGGTTCTCCTATGTGACGAGGCTCAAGTGGAAGATCATTTCGGTCCGTTAAGAGATAGTACTGAATCTTGATGTATATGGGTGCATGGTTTGTGCCAAATGTACCACAGGCTCAGAAATCATTTTGGATGCACCCAATGGAACTCCTAGGTGAGTGGGTCATGTCAAATCTCATTTCGATCCGTTTGGACACTGGTGTTAGCGTCGGTGCAAGATAGGTGCACGGTTTTTGCCAAACATACCATAGGCTCAGAAAATCATTTTGGATGCACCCGATGGTACTCCTAGGTGACAAGGCTCAAGTGGAAGCTAGTTCTCAGTCTGTTTGGAGATAGTGCTAATCATGACTCAAGATAGGTGCACGGTTTGCAAAGAACGTACCATACGCTCGGAAATCAATTTGGACGCAAATGATTGAATTCCTAGGTGACTGGGTCATGTGGAATCTCGTTTCAGTCCGTTTGGAGACGGTGTTAGTGTTGGTGCAAGATAGGGTGCATGGTATGTGCCAAACGTACCATATGCTCAGAAATCATTTTGGACACACCCGATGGTACTCCCTAGGTGACGAGGCCAAAGTGGAAGCTCATTTCGGTCCGTTTGGTGATAGTGCTAATCTTGACGCAGATAGGTGCATGGTTTGCGCCGAACGTACCATGGGCTCAGAATAAATTTTGGACGCGCCTAATGGAACTCCTACGTGACATGTGTCGTGTCGAATCCTGTTTCGATGCATTTGGAGACAGGTGTTAGTGTCGGTGCAAGAAAGATGCATGGTTTGGGCCAAACATACCATGGCTCAGAAATCGGTTTGGACACACCCGATAGTACTCCTACGAGACGAGGCTCAAGTGGAAGCTCATTTCGGTCCGTTAGGAGATAGTGCTAGTCTTCAAGCAGATAGGTGCATGGTGTTTGCCAAACATACCATAGGCTCAGAATTTGTTTTGGATGCAACCGATGGAACTTCTAGGTGAGTGGGTCATGTTGAATCTCGTTTTGATCCGTTTGGACACGGTGTTAGTGTCAGCGCAAGATAGGTGCACGGTTTGCGCCAAACATACCATAGGCTCTGAAATCATTTTCGATGCACCCGATGGTACTCCTAGGTGACGACGCTCAAGTGGAAGCTAGTTTTCAGTCCATTTGGAGATAGTGCTAATCATGACTCAAGATAGGTGCATGGTTTGTGCCGAACGTACCATACGCTCAGAAATCGATTTGGACGCAAATGATGGAACTCCTAGGTGACTGGGTCATGTGGAATCTCATTTCAGTCCATTTGGAGATGGTGTTATTATCGGTGCAAGATAGGGTGCATGGTTTGTGCCAAACATACCATAGGCTCAGAAATCATTTTGGACACACCCGATGGTACTCCTAGGTGACGTGGCTGAAGTGGAAGCTCATTTTGGCCCGTTTGGACATAGTGCTAAACTTGACGTAGATACATGCATGGTTTGTGCCGAACGTATCATAGGCTCATATATCATTTTGGACGCACCCGATGGAACTCCTACGTGATGTGGGTCTTGTCGAATCTCGTTTCGATCCATTTGGAGATGATGTTAGTGTCGGTGCAAGATAGGTGCATGGTTTGGGCCAAACATACCATGGCTCAGAAATCATTTTGGATGCACCCGATGGTACTCCTACGTGACGAGGCTCAAGTGGAAGCTCGTTTCGGTCCGTTAGGAGATAGTGCTAATCTTGAAGCAGATAGGTGCATGATTTGTGCCAAACATACCATAGGCTCAGAAATCATTTTGGATGCACCCGATGCAACTCCTAAGTGAGTGGGTCATGTCGAATCTCGTTTCGATCCGTTTGAACACGGTGTTAGTGTCGGTGCAAGATAGGTGCACAGTTTGCGCCAAACATACCATAGGCTCTAAAATCATTTTGGATGCACCCGATGGTACTCCTAGGTGATGAGGCTCAAGTGGAAGCTAGTTCTCAGTCTGTTTGGAGATAGTGCTAATCATGACTCAAGATAGGTGCATGGTTTGCGCCGAACGTACCATACGCTTGGAAATCGATTTGGATGCAAACGATGGAACTCCTAGGTGACTGGGTCATGTGGAATCTCGTTTCAGTCCGTTTGGAGATGGTGTTATTGCCGGTGCAAGATAGGGTGCATGGTTTGTGCCAAACATACCATAGGCTCAGAAATCATTTTAGACACACCTGATGGTACTCCTAGGTGACATGGCTGAAGTGGAAGCTCATTTCGGTCCGTTTGGAGATAGTGCTAATCTTGATGTAGATACGTGCATGGTTTGTGCCGAACGTACCATAGGCTCATAAATCGTTTGGATGCACCTAATGGAACTCCTACATGACGTGGGTCTTATCGAAACTCGTTTTGATCCATTTGGAGAAGGTGTTAGTGTTAGTGCAAGAAAGGTGCACGGTATGCGCCAAACATACCATGGCTCAGAAATCGTTTTGGACTCACTAGATGGTACTCCTAGGTGACGAGCCTCAAGTGGAAGCTCATTTCGGTCTGTTTGGAGATAGTGCTGATCTTGACTCAAGATAGGAGCACGGTTTGCGCGGAACATACCATAGGCTCAGAAATCATTTTGGATGCACCCGATGGTACTCCTAGGTGACGAGGCTCAAGTGGAAGCTAGTTCTCAGTCCGTTTGGAGATAGTGCTAATCATGACTCAAGATAGGTGCATGGTTTGTGCCGAACGTACCATCCGCTCGGAAATCGATTTGGACGCAAACGATGGAACTCCTAGGTGGCTGGGTCATGTGGAAATCTTATTTCAGTCCATTTCGAGATGGTGTTATTGTTGGTGCAAGATAGGGTGCATGGTTTGAGCCAAATGTACCATAGGTTCAGAAAATTGTTTTGAACACACCCGATGGTACTCCTAGGTGACATGGCTGAAGTGGAAGCTCATTTCGGTCCATTTGGAGATAGTGCTAATCTTGACGTAGGTACGTGCATGGTTTGCGCCGAACGTACCATAGACTCATAAATCATTTTGGACGCACCCGATGGAACTCCTACGTGATGTGGGTCTTGTCGAATCTCGTTTCGATCCATTTGGAGGTGGTGTTAGTGTCGGTGCAAGATAGGTGCATGGTTTGCGCCAAACATACCATGGCTCAGAAATCGTTTTGGACGCAACAGATGGTACTCCTAGGTGACAAGGCTCAAGTGGAAGCTCGTTTTGGTCTGTTTGGAGATAGTGCTAATCTTGACTCAAGATAGGTGCACGGTTTGCATGGAACATACCATAGGCTCGGAAATCATTTTAGACGCACCCGATGGAACTCCTAGGTGACATAGGTCACGTCGAATCACGTTTCGATCTGTTTGGAGATGGTGTTAGTGTCGGTGTAAGATAGGTGCACAGTTTGCGCCAAACGTACCATAGGGTCAGAAACCGTTTTGGATGCACCGATGGTACTCGTAGGAGACGAGGAACAACTGCAAGCTTGTTTTAGTCTGTTTAGAGATAGTGCTAGTCTTGACGCAAGATAGGTGCACGGTTTGTGCCGAACATACGATAGCCTCAAAAATCACTTGGCAGCACGTGATGGAACTTCTAGGTGACATGGATCATGTGGAATCCTTGTTTTAGTCCATTTGGAGATGGTGTTAGTGTCAGTGCAACATAGGTGCATGGTATGCAGCAAATGTATCATAGGCTCAGAAATCATTTTGGACACACCCGATGGTTCTCCTACGTGACGAGGCTCAAGTGGAAGGTCATTTCAGTCCGTTAGGAGATAGTGCTAATCTTGACGTAGATAGGTGCATGGTTTGTTTGGATATAGTGCTAATCTTGACTCAAGATAGGCACACGGTTTGTGCAGAACATACCATAGGCTCGGAAATCGTTTCAGACACACCCGATGGAACTCCTAGGTGACACGGGTCATATCGAATCATGTTTTGATCCATTTGGGGACTGTGTTAGCATCGATGTAAGATAGGTGCATGGTTTGCGCCAAACGTACCATAGGCTCAGAAATCATTTTGGATGCACTGATGGTACTCGTAGGATACGAGGATCAAGTGCAAGTTCGTTTTAGTCTAGTTTAGAGATAGTGCTAGTCTTGACGCAAGATAGGTGCATGGTTTGCGCTGAACGTACCATAGGCTTAGAAATCGCTTTGGAAGCACCTGATGGAACTTCTAGGTGACGTGGGTCATGTGGAATCTTGTTTCAGTCCATTTGGAGATGGTGTTAGTGTTAGTGCAACATAGGTGCATGGTATGCGCCAAATGTATCATAGGCTCGGAAATCATTTTGGACACACCCGATGGTTCTCCTACATGACGAGGCTCAAGTGGAAGATCGTTTCGGTCCGTTAGGAGATAGTGCTAATCTTGACGTAGATTGGTGCACGGTTTGTGCCAAATGTACCATAGGCTCAGAAATCATTTTGGTTACACCAGATAGAACTCCTAGGTGAGTGGGTCATGTCGAATCTCATTTCGATCCGTTTGGACACGGTGTTAGCGTCGGTGCAAGATAGGTGCACGGTTTGTGCCAAACATTCCATAGGCTCAGAAATCATTTTGGATGCACCTGATGGTACTCCTTGGTGATGAGGCTCAAGTGGAAGCTAGTTCTCAGTATGTTTGGAGATAGTGCTAATCATGACTCAAGATAGGTGCACAGTTTGCGAAGAACGTACCGTACGCTCAGAAATCGATTTGGACGCAAATGATGGAACTCCTAGGTAACTGGGTCATGTGGAATCTCATTTCAATCTGTTTGGAGACGGTGTTAGTGTCGGTGCAAGATAGGTGCATGGTTTGGGCCAAACATATGATGGCTTAGAAATCATTTTGGACACACCAGATGGTACTCCTAGGTGATGAGGCTCAAGTGGAAGCTCATTTTGGTCCGTTTGGAGATAGTGCTAATCTTGTCTCAAGATAAGTGCACGGTTTGCACGGAACGTACCATAGGCTCAGAAATCATTTTGGATACACCCGATGGAACTCCTAGGTGACACGGGTCATGTCGAATCACGTTTTGGTCCATTTGGAGATGGTGTTAGTGTCGGTGCAATATAGGTGTATGGTTTGTGCCAAATGTACCATAGGCCCAAAAACCGTTTTGGATGCACCGATGGTACTCGTAGGTGACAAGTATCAAGTGCAAGCTTATTTTAGTCTGTTTAGAGATAGTGCTAGTCTTGATGCGAGATAGGTGCACGGTTTGCGCCGAACGTACCATAGGCTCGGAAATCGCTTTGGAAGCACCCGATGGAACTTGTAGGTGACATAGGTCATGTGGAATCTCATTTCAGTCCGTTTGGAGACAGTGTTAGTGTCAGTGCAACATAGGTGCATGATATACGCCAAATGTATCATAGGCTCAGAAATCATTTTGGACACACCCTATGGTACACCGACGTGACGAGGCTCAAGTGGAAGCTCATTTTGGTCCGTTAGGAGATAGTGCTAATCTTGACGCAGATAGGTGCACAGTTTGTGCCAAACATACCTTAGGCTCAGAAATCATTTTAGATGCACCCGATGGAACTTCTAGGTGAGTGGGTCATGTCAAATCTCATTTCGATCTGTTTGGACACGGTATTAGTGTCGGTGCAAGATAGGTGCACGGTTTGCGCCAAACATACCATAGGCTTAGAAATTGTTTTGGATGCACCCGATGGTACTCCTAGGTGACAAGGGACAAGTGGAAGCTCATTCTCAGTCCGTTTGGATATAGTGCTAATCATGACTCAAGATTGGTGCATGGTTTGCGCCGAACGTACCATACGTTCGGAAATTGATTTGGACGCAAACAATGGAACTCCTAGGTGACTGGGTCATGTGGAATCTCATTTCGATCCATTTGGAGATGGTATTAGTGTCGGTGCAAGATAGGGTGCATGGTTTGTGCCAAACGTGCCATAGGCTCAGAAATCATTTTGGACACACCCGATGGTACTCCTAGGTGATGAGGCTGAAGTGGAAGCTCATTTCGGTCCGTTTGGAGATATTGTTAATCTTGACGTAGATAGGTGCATGGTTTGCGCTGAACGTACCATAGGCTTAGAAATCATTTTGGACGCGCTCGATGGAACTCCTACGTGACATGGGTCATGTCGAATCTTGTTTCGATCCATTTGGAAAGGTTTTAGTGTCAGTGCAATATAGGTGCATGGAATGCGCCAAATGTATCATAGGCTCAGAAATCATTTTGGATGCACCAGATGGAACTCCTAGGTGACGAGGCTCAAGTGGAAGCTCGTTTCGGTCTGTTTGGAGATAGTGCTAATCTTGACTCATGATTGGTGCACGGTTTGCGCGGAACGTACCTTACGCTCAGGAAATCATTTTAGACGCACCCGATGGAATGCCTAGGTGACACGGGTCATGTCGAATCATGTTTCAATCTGTTTGGAGATGGTGTTAGTGTCGGTGTAAGATAGGTGCACTGGTTTGCGCCAAACATACCATAGGCTCAGAAACTGTTTTGGATACACCGATGGTACTCGTAGGAGACGAGGATCAAGTGCAAGCTTGTTTCAGTCTGTTTAGAGATAGTGCTAGCCTTGGCACAAGATTGGTGCACGGTTTGCGCCGAACGTACCATAGGCTTGGAAATCGCTTTGGAAGCACCTAATGGAACTTCTAGGTGACGTGGGTATTGTGGAATCTCGTTTCAGTCCGTTTGGAGATGGTGTTAGTGTCAGTGCAACATAGGTGCATGGTATGAGCCAAATGTATCATAGGCTCAGAAATCATTTTGGACACACCCGATGGTTCTCCTATGTGACGAGGCTCAAGTGGAAGATCATTTCGGTCCGTTAAGAGATAGTACTAATCTTGATGTATACGGGTGCACGGTTTGTGCCAAATGTACCATGGGCTCATAAATCGTTTTGGATGCACCCAATGGAACTCCTAGGTGAGTGGGTCATGTCAAATCTCGTTTCGATCTGTTTGGACATGGTGTTTGCGTCGGTGCAAGATAGGTGCACAGTTTGTGCCAAACATACCATAGGCTTAGAAAATCATTTTGGATGCACCTGATGGTACTCCTAGGTGACAAGGCTCAATTGGAAGCTAGTTCTCAGTCTATTTGGAGATAGTGCTAATCATGACTCAAGATAGGTGCACAGTTTGCGAAGAACGTACCATACGCTCGGAAATCGATTTGGACGCAAATAATGGAACTCCTAGGTAACTGGGTCTACCTAGGGTCTATAACGGATGTCGGATCGTTACAATCCTCCCCTCCTTATAAAAAGCTCATCCTCGAGCTTTCCCGGGGTACTATTGGGTACTGCACTTGGGAAAGTTTGGGGTTTCCAAGTATATGCATTGTAAGACGTGCACTTTTCTATGTTCCACTAACTTTTTCTTCTCTAGGGTCATAAGGGGATGCGGGTTTACTTTATCCAACCTTCTAGTGATGGTGCCTTCCTGTCCTTAGGGCGTCCTTACTTCTCCTTGGAATAATTCCAAGTTTAGAACTTTGGTTGCTATCTCAAATTTTGGGAAACAGAGTTTTTGGGCACTTTCTATGTTCGAGCGGATAGTTTGGTCCACTTGTCAGGCTATCCAGAGGCTACGGTTTTTGATAGTTAACTTAGGTCATTCAGTTATCCAATTTGGCAGATGGTCCGCCGCATCTGTCGAACTCTTTATTGAATCATGATCTATAAATAGACCAACAGTGACTAATGGAATTCATTACTTCCCACTTCTATCTCTCACTATTGCTGTTGCTGCTGGTACCGTCGTTGTCGCCGTGCGCATGTCTAGGAAGGTTTGGGTGGTCCAGAAGCATCCACGCATGCCTTCATCATGAGTGATAGGTAATCTTCCTGATTCTACATTAGGGTCAAATTGTCTTGGTGACTTGGTAGGGCATACATAGGAGTACACTTGCTTTGATGTGAACATGGTCATGTTGTTTTGAATGGCTGAATGGTTGGGATTGTTGTTCTCATGATGGCTGCTGAGATATTGCTATCTACGATGGTGGTGGATGGTCCATGAGTGTTGTAGACACTCCACTACTGGGTTCATTCTCCTTTACCTTGTACTCACAGGTCGAGTTGGCAGAATACTCCGATGAGATGTCAGATGGTTTCGTTGTCTTTTGTGGTTCTCTGTCTAGGTCAAAATTGTTTGTGTATGTTCCATCTGGCGGTCTATGGGTCATGGAGGCATGTTCCGATGTGGTAGACCTTTCTTAGGCGTAGTCAACCTACCAGAGGTGCTGATAGTTGGTTTGGGGGTTATGACAGACACTCCGCCCATGTCTCTCTATTGCTGAATTTAGTTCTAACTTTACTCCAATGGTTAACCAAGCTTATGGATACTCATCATGTGTAGAGTAGGGCTTATATATGAGCTGTTGGTTGCATTGTTACTCCCTTCCTGTATTAGTGCTTGCTATTTTGGCTTCGACTTAGCTCCATAGGGTGTGCTGTCTTCTTGACTACATGTTCGAGTACTCCTTTCATATTCATGCTAATCCAATTTCTCCACAATCTCAATTTTCCTTTTCTTCATGTTGTAGGTCCACCATGGATTCTAACTTGTGGGAGGACAAGTTGTCGGAGGTGGTGTCCTGTGACACACCTACTAAGGAGTCTGAGTCTAAGGGGACCTTCCCCATGGATTTGGCAGCTATACCTGAGGAATGCTTCAGTTGGACGGCTTTGGGCTTTAGCAGGGCTACACTGTCGAGGTAGCTTGAGTAGGCCAGAGACTCGCCATCTCCTTTCTTCCACACACGTGTCCAGTATAAGATATACCGAGGGGGCATTGACATTAGGCCAATGCACTCGGAGCAGCAATGGTTGTGCTGGGCCTATCTGTAGACTCTTGCTCAGTTGACCGGCTTGGTGGGGAAGCTAAAGGCCATTGGTTAGAAGAAAGGTGCTTGGGTTCTGTCATGGCTGGAACAAGATTGTGATTCGTCAGTTCTATGCTACCTTGGAGGTCCATGTTGAGATTGAGATGTTGATGTGGATGATGGGTACTTGTGGGTTTGAGGCCTCCTTTAGGGATCTTACTACTGTGGTAGGGCTAGACTACCATTGGATGAAAAGTGGCAAATTGGTTGCTAGTCTTCCCGTGCTGCTGGCAGGTGAATTGTCCAAACTTTTCTATTAGGAAGCTTCCGTATTCGGTCCAAAGGGTGGGATGAGGAGGATTCCCAAGGTGCTCTATGAGATCTTGAGGCATACCATCATGCTGTCTGCCATGGCTGAGGGTGGTACCATGGTTGGCCTTCCTTGGAGGTCATCTACGCTGTGCTATCTAGTGATGAGTTGAACTTGCTGTACTTGCTAGTAAACCAGATGCTAGAGTGTAAGCGGTATTTACGCGCTCCCTTAGCGCTGTAGCCATACATCATGGCTTTGGTACTTCGCACTATGGAGGACTTCTATGGGGTTTGTGAGGTTCAGCACTGGGCCTTCGTTTCATACCGACATGATGAGTCTTTCTTGGAGAGGCCACCTTCACCATAGTTTGGTAGAATGTCAAAGTTGGACTCCTAAGGTAAGCTTGATGTTCTCTTGCTACATCTCACTTTTCCTTGTCACATTTTTTCAACTGCGCGCCATAGGCTTGATCCAATTTTGGGCTTCCAACCTATTTTTTTCTTTTCTTGTACTCATCATTCGGTTATCCTTTTGCAGGCTCTTTCTGGCTTAGATGGTATAGTCCGCAGTGATCATCAGGGCACCTGTTCTCTTGCGGCTATAGGACTTGCAAGCATTGGAGGTCTCATGGATTCATCTTTCTTGTTTTGGTATTGATCTTAGGCGTAGGGTCCGCTTGGATAGGGGCCTAACTCAAATTTGCGAACTTAATCATGTGTGTGAATTCCTTCCGGTTGTTGGTCCTTGTATGGTAGGTCATATGCTACATTTGGGTAATGTCTGAACTTGGTCTGATATTTCTTGTGGTGACAGTCGATTCGTCCAATTTGTGTCGTTGATGTCCTTCTTACTTGCATTAACATCCTTGTTCTTGTGTTCGCTGTGATGGGACAAGGGGTTATTCCTGATCTTTTGGTGAGTGTGGATAAACTCGATTTAGGGTGGATTCGATGTTGGTTGTCTGACTACAATGACCACATGGTTGCTGCGCCTTAGCAATAGGTACACCGGCTCTAATTCTGATGTTCTTGCCGTGCCAAGAACACCATGAACCTGCAAGCAACCGAGAACAAGCAAGAACAAGATGAACAAGCAAATAACTCACGGATTTAAGCCAAAGGCTGAATTTGAATCACAAGTTGGGGTCTTGAAACAAGCAAATCGGGTGGTCTAGCCAACACACGCATTTACAAGGAAGAAACATCAACTATCTTGCATCTAAACAAAACCCACTCTCATTCCGATGGCTGCTAGTTCTATTTATAAGGAGGAGAGCACAAGGGGGAGTGGGAAACACTAATCTAGGCTTCCCTTAATGGGCTCTAGTCAGTACAAGGCCTAGGCCGAAGCTATAGGTCTATGCATCCTTTTGCTTATTGCACATAGCTTCGGTAGATTCTGATAGTGGGGTTGGACCCATCTGAAAGAGGACGACGAGCTCTTTCCAACAAGTCAAAAACCAGCTTCATTGGATCTCGTATCAAGGAGTTATGGTATTTTTGATGGAGTGTTTCCTGTTGTCTCGAGATGAGCTGAGCACCGCATTAAAGATGATTCCCACTTGTTCGGCTGCTCCAGCCTCATCATGGTGTCTAAACATGAGGCAATGGGGTCTTGACCAACATTCCTAAGAATAAGACAATCATCACTATGATTTAGTAGCATCCAATTATAAGATGAGTTTGTATGAACAACAAGGAACGACTTTACCTGATAATTAAGTTGTTGTGCTCAAGCTCTTGTCATCGAACCTTGTTGTGCAACAAGTGTGGTTGTATCAATGGAAGGGGTGTCCTCATCATTCTCCCCTTCTTGCATTTGAGTCATCCTCGACTCTAGTTCACCCTCTTCTCCCAAATATGGCTTCAAATCTCCAATGTTAAATGTGGGGCTAACCCCAAAAGCTGCAGGTAGATCAAGTTTGTACACATTATCATTAATCCTTTCTAACACTTTAAAAGCACCATCGGCTCTAGGTAGCAACTTAGACTTTCGCAAATCAGGGAACCTATCTTTTCTCAAATGGAGCCAAACTAGATCACCAGGTTCAAAAATGACATGTTTCTTCCCTTTGCTACCAGCTAGTTTATATCTTGCATTCATGCACTCTATTTTCTCTTTAGTGGTTTCATGCAATTTTTAGATCAGTTCAGTACGTTGTTTAGCATCAAAGTTCACTTGCTCCGAGGTTGGAAGAGGTAACAAATCAATAGGAGCACGTGGCACAAACCCATAAACAATCTCAAAAGGGCTTTTCTTAGTGGCAGAATGCTGTGAACGATTATAAGCAAACTCAATATGAGGCAAGCTACTCTTCCCACATTTTTATGTTCTTTTTCAAACAACCCTAAGCAAAGTAGATAATGTTCTATTGACAACCTCAGTTTGTCCATCAGTTTGGGGATGACAAGTAGTGGAAAATAAAAGCTTAGTCCCTAGCTTAGCCCACAAAGTTCTCCAAAAATGACTAAGAAATTTTGCATCCTGATCAGAAACAATGGTGTTAGGCACATCGTGCAATCGTACAATCTCATGAAAGAACAAATCAGCAACATGTGTAGCATCATCGCTCTTATGACATGGTATGAAATGTGTCATTTTAGAAAATTTGTCCACAACAACAAATACACAATCCCTCCCCTTCTTTGTTCTAGGTAGTCCTAAAATAAAGTCCATTGAAATATCTTCCCACAGTGCACTTGGAATAGGAAGAGGCATGTATAAACCATGAGGATTAAGGCATGACTTAGCTTTTTGGCATGTTGTGCAGCGACCAATGACCTCTCCACATCTCTCCTCATCTTAGGCCAAAAGAATTGACCCGCAAGGATGTCCTCTATGTTTTTCACACCAAAATGTGCCATGAGTCCTCCATGTGCTTCCTGTAATAATAACAAACGCACGGAGCAAGCTGGAATGCATAGCTTGTTAGCTCGAAATACAAACCCATCAGCAAGGACGAATTTGTTCCAAGTTTGTCCCTCTTTGTAATTTAGCAACACATCCTTGAAATCATCATCATGAGAATATTGTGCTTTAATTGTTTCTAATCCAAATATTTTGAAATGAAGTTTGGACAGCATGGTATAATGCCTAGACAAAGCATCAGCAATGATGTTTTCTTTACCCTTCTTGTGTTTGATGACATAAGGGAAAGATTCAATGAACTCAACCCATTTAGCATGCCTACGGTTCAGTTTTGCTTGGCTTCGAATGTGTTTCAATGACTCATGATCAGAATGTATAACGAATTCTTTGGGCCATAAATAATGATGCCATGTTTCCAAGGTTCTAACTAAAGCAAGCAATTCCTTATC
Source organism: Miscanthus floridulus (assembly GCF_019320115.1). Lineage (NCBI taxonomy): Eukaryota > Viridiplantae > Streptophyta > Magnoliopsida > Poales > Poaceae > Miscanthus > Miscanthus floridulus. The sequence goes on from NW_027097009.1 coordinate 17,565, forward strand.
ATAAGTAGAATAGTTCAGACTAGGCCCACTCAATTTTTTACTAAAACATGCTATAGGTTTGCCATCTTGTAGCAGCACACCACCCAAACCAATTCCACTAGCATCGCATTCAAGCTCAAAGGTTTTATTGAAATCAGGAAGTTGGAGCAAGGGTGCATGAGTTAACTTATCCTTGAGCGTGTTGAAAGCATCCTATTAGGCTGCAACCCAAGTGAAGGTTGCACCCTTCTTGGTGAGTTCATGTAGCAGGGCTGCAATGGTGCTAAAGCCCTTCACAAATCGAAGGTAGAAACCAACATGTTCTAGAAAACTCCGCACTTGTGTGACCATGCAGGGAACAGGCAAGTTGTGTATGGCCTCAACCTTGGCTTGATCAACTTCGATTCCCTGTGGTGTCACAACATATCCAAGAAAAAAGACTCGATCTGTGCAAAAGGTGCACTTCTCAAGGTTGCCAAACAAGTGTGCATCCCATAGAGCATTGAAAACGGCATGCAAATGATCAAGATGTTCCTCTAATGATCTACTATATATCAAGATGTCATCAAAGTATACCACCATGAATCTGCCAATAAAAGTGCATAAAACCTCATTCATTAATCTCATGAAAGTGCTGGATGCATTAGCCAATCCAAAGGGCATGACTAGCCATTCATATAAACCAAACTTAGTTTTAAATGATGTTTTTCATTCATCTCCTAGCTTCATGCGAATCTGGTTGTAACCACTACACAAATCAATTTTAGAGAATAGAATTGAGCCACTCAATTCATCAAGCATATCATCTAACCTAGGAATAGGATGACGATATCTGATTGTGATGTTGTTTAATGCTCTACAATCAACACACATGCACCATGATCCATCCTTCTTAGGAACTAAAAGCACGGGAACAGCACAAGGGCTAAGAGACTCACACACATAACCTTTGTTGAACAATTCTTGTACTTGTTGCTGAATCTCTTTTGTCTCATCCGGGTTGGTCCTATACGGCGCATGTTTAGGCAAGGAAGCCCCATGGATGAGGTTAATCTAGTGTTCAATCCCTCGAATTGGTGGCAGCCCTGGTGGTACCTCCTTTGGAAAAATATTGGCATACTCCTGCAAAAGATTAGTGGCAGCAGGAGGCAAAGATATAGATGTATCTTTGAGTGAACATAAAGTTTCTTTGCAAACCAAAGCATAGCAAACAGTAGTACTAGCATCAATCTCATCCAAATCAGATTTGGTGGCAAAGTAACAAGAGCCTTTCAGCTTGATCTCATTTTTATTATGATGAACAGATTTGCTAGACTTCTTCTAATGTTTCTCAAGTTCATTAGCGACAATCTGATTTTCACTAGCAACAGCCTGATTCTTAAGTCTGCTAGCTCTAGCAAGTTCATCTCTTAGAATAGCCTCAGGGGACATGGGGTGCAACACAATCTTCTTGTCATTTTGCACAAAAGAGTATTGTTTTGTTTTAGCAAAGTGCAAGGAATCTTTATCAAACTGCCATGGTCTACCTAACAACATAGAGCATGCTTGCATAGGCACAACATCGCATTCAATGGAATCATGACAAGAACCAATGGCAAACTCTACCCTTACCAATCGTGTTACCTTCACCTTGCCGCTGTTGTTAAGCCACTGAATGTAGTATGGCTGCGGGTGTGGTTTTGTGCTCAACGAAAGCTTCTCCACCATTTTAGCACTAGCCAAGTTATTGCAGCTTCCTCCATCTATGATCATACGGCAAGAGCGTTCCTTGATCACACACTTGGTTTGAAACAAAGTGAGGCGCTGATTTTGTTCAGCCCTCTCCATTTGCGCACTTAGCACCTGTTGCACCACGAGGCTCTCATAGTGCTCAGTAGCTTTAGCCCCAATGTGCCCTTCGTCTTGTTGGAAATCATCTCCTTCCGCTACATTGTTAGCAGCAAGCAAAGCATATGTTTCTTCATCAAAATCACTAGGAAAGGAGTACCCACCATCAGCTTGCACAACCATCACACGTGTGCTTGGGTAGTCCTTATGTATGTGGCCATATCCTTTGTAGTGTAGGCACTAAATATCCCTTGTTCTCCCCATGGATACCACCGAGGATGAACTCTTAGCAGATGTAGCCATTGCTCCTCTAGTTGGTTCACTTGGGCATGGTACATAATTTGTTGTAGAGGAGCGTGGCTTGATGGTCGAGGAAGATTGTGGGGGTGCACATGTTGATGGTGCAGCAGCATTGGAGGGTGTCCACGTGCTAGCACGACCTATAGGAATGTTAGCCCTCATGCTAGCTCATCGCCATGCACTTCTCATTCAACTTTGCAAGCAAGGTGAAATAAACGATGGACAGAATTATATTCCGTGTAAGCTAGAATGTCTTGAATCTTTTGGTTTAGCCCACCCATAAATCTAGCTATGGCACCATCCTCATTTTCCTCTAGCCCACAATGAAGCATACCCATTTGTAGCTCTTGATAGTACTCTTCTATAGATTTGGATCCTTGCCTCAATTGTTGCAACTTATGTAAAAGATCACGAGCATAATAAGAAGGAACAAATCTAGCCCACATGACCCATTTCATAGCATCCAAGTTGGTGTGTTATTTGGGTTCTTACGATGGTATTTAGACCACCAAACAGAGGGAAAGTCAGTAAACTCACTAGTGGCAGCCCTAACATGTTTGTCCTTAGGGAAATCATTGCACGTAAATTTCTGATCAATAGTTAATTCCCAACTAAGGTACATATCAGGATTATACCTACCATCAAAAGCAGGTATGGTGAATTTAATCTTGCCAAATGAGTCATCGACACGTACCTCTTGCCATGGTGGGCGAGGACCTATCTCATGGCGGTGGCGATGTTGTTCGATGCGTCGATGACCATTCACCTCCTCATCAAGCTCGGTCTCCGCTGCATATTCTTCTTCATCATGACCAGTAGCATTGTCCATGGTGTTGTTGTTGTTGTGATTGCGTCGTTTGAAACCATCACATCAATTTTGTTCCATCCTCTCCAATCGCTCTAAGACACCTACAAGAGATGTATTAACAGAACCAAGAGTGCCTTCCAAGGAAGCCAACTTGGTGTTGGTCTCAATCTGAGCCATCTCCAATTGTCCAAGGCACTCATTAATGACACGAATGTCCTTATCAAGGTGTTCAGCATGGAGCCACACTTTGTGTTCAAAGTGTTGCAATAAGGCTTTTGATCGAGGTGATTGTGGAGGGGTCCTTTCACCTTCTCCTGCCATGGTTAGTATGCAGCAAGGGAATCACAAGAAAATATGTCCTGCCGACTAACTGAATTAGGTGACAACAATTTTCATTCTCTCAGCATGTGCAACTGAGTTCTTACATGTCCTTACCTTGCTATGTAGATGGTGTTGGTGATGACAAGAACAACACAAGTAGTAGCAAGTAGAACCCTGTGACATTGTAGATAATTTGTGGAGCTGTAGGTGGCTTAAAAAAATCAAGGTACAGCTGGAATCACATTAGTCAATGCAAGTTGAATAAGTGTTCAAAGATAGTACCATGCTGGTCCTAGGCTAACCCATGCTAGAGATGCAAGCCTAGACACAAACGTTGTCACCGGACAGTAGCAAACAATGGAAATGATGAGAGTAAATAGCATCAACTTAACCCTTCTTTTTTTGTTTCTTTCCTTCCTCCTTTTCCTTTCTTTTTCTTTTCTATTTTCTATTGTGTTTTCTTTTTCTTTTCATTTCTTTTCTTTTCTTTTCGACAAGTTGCACAAACTGAACTTTTGCAATATGATTATAACAAGAATGCAGCAAGTAGCATAGACTTTCTTTTACTAGGGATAAGGATTGCAATAAGTATTACAAATATGCAATTTGAACTCTCTTGTTTTCAAAACTAAGTGTACTTAGATTTGCACCAAAAGGACAGATGCATAAGGTAGTGTTTATGTAGGCATGATTGAAGGTGATGGTGGTGAGGGTTTCAGTGAAAAGGTGGAGAGAGCAGCGGTGCTTTTGGTGGTGGTGGTGGTGGTATTGGTGGAGATTGCAGCAGTGGAAGTGGGGGGAAAGGCAATAGCGGATTGTGTGGTGACTAAAACATGAAAAGAACTCAAAACTCTAAAGGATTAGAACCTAAGAACCAGCACTTGACACCATGATGTAAACCACAAACTCAATAAGCAAAGAACTAAGCAGATCAGCAAGGCTCAAACTTGTGTTTGGAATTTCAGTTCTATCCTATTTTTATATTTCTGGACTATAGGTAAAGTAATGAACGATAAATCACTCACCAAAGAACCTTGCTCTAATACCACATGATGGGACAAGGGGTTGTTCCTGATCTTTTGGTGAGTGTGGATAAACTCGATTTGGGGTGGATTCGATGTTGGCTGTCTGACTACAATGACCACAAGGTTGCTGTGCCTTAGCAACAGGTACACCGGCTCTAATTGTGATGTTCTTGCCATGCCAAGAACACCATGAACCTGCAAGCAACCGAGAACAAGCAAGAACACGATGAACAAGCAAATTACTCACGGATTTAAGGCAAAGGCTGAATCTGAATCACAAGTTGGGGTCTTGAAACAAGCAAGTCGGGTGATCTAGCAGACACACGCGTTTACAAGGAAGAAGCAGCAGTTATCTTGAATCTAAACAAAACCCACCCTCATTCTAATGGCTGCTATTTCTATTTATAAGGAGGAGAGCACAAGGGGGAGTGGGAATCCCTAATCTAGGCATCCCTCATTGGGCTCTAGTCAGTACAAGGCCTAGGCCCAAGCTGTTGGTCTATGCATCCTTTTGCTTCCTGCGCATAGCTTCGATATATTCTAATAGTGGGGTTGGACCCATCTGAAAGAGGACAACGAGCTCTTTCCAACAAGTCAAAAACCAGCTTCATTGGATCTCGTATCAAGGAGTTATGTTATTTTTGATGGAGTGTTTCCTGCTGTCTTGAGATGAGCTGAGCGCCCCATTATTGATGATTCCCACTTGTTTGGCTGCTCCATCCTCATCATGGGGTCTAAACATGAGGCAATGGGGTCTTGACCAACATTCCTAAGAATAAGACAATCATCACCATGATTTAGTAGCATCCAATTCTGAGACGAGTTTGTATGAACAACAAGGAAAGACTTTACCTGATAATTAAGTTATCGTGCTCGAGCTCTTATCAGCAGACCTTGTTGTGCAGCAGGTGTGGTTGTATCAATGGAAGGGATGTCCTCATCATGACGTGACTCGAAAGATAAGGCCAAAGTTCACAAGGGATTCTATCGAGGGCTCTTTCAATGTCGGGGAAAGGGTAAGGGGTTATCTGGGATTCTAGGGAGGTTACGGGGTCCTAGGCTTCAGGGATACCTCAAGGGTTGGGAAAGACAAGGGGCTACAAGAAGGGCTAGGACATAACATCCAAGATGTTAAAAGGTAATGAAAACTTGATCATGAGCATCATCAGGCATAATCACCAAGTATCATGTCATTGGTGCATTTTATGTTTCATTTATTGCATACATATGTTGCATATGTGGTGTTGCTTTTGTTACATGAAATGATGTTAATAATGGTGATTAAGGTTCTTTGTGAATTTATATATGTAAAATTTTGCTTAAATAAATAAAATTTTGTTAAAATAAACTTTGATGTTTAAAGTGTGCTCTTCAACATAGAAGTGAAGTTGAGAAATGTTTTTAAATAAATATGTTTAAATTTGAGCTCAAAGATTGAATTCTATAATTGTTTCTCATACTTATTTGGCTAAGTCATGGAAAAGCAGCTATTAAGTTCAATTTTTGGTGATTTATTAAATCATTTTTTATAAATATAATTTGCCCAAACTTTGTTTCTTTGATTGATAGTATGTTTAAGCTTTTTTATGGTGTAATTGGTTGTGATGATTAATCAATAATTAGTTGTTAATTAATTGCTCAAAGTTGCTAACCCAAAACTGCTTGCAAACCCTAACTGAAGTTCAGTAGGTTCAGTTTAAAGGTACACATGTTCTTCACCCTATATCTTACTAACCAGCTAGAATTAGGGGAGGATTCTTGAAGCAAAGTTGGAGAGCAGATCAAGGTGTGCGACTTTTGGTTTTGGAGCCAATCAAGTTGCCATTTGGATTTGTGTGGGGGTACGACCCCGGATACCCACAGCAGACCACATGGGCTGCGCCCCCAGGGGTGGCCCAGCCCACAAGATGAAGCCTTGCGGGGCATGACTCTACTCGGCTTCTCTTGCAAGACACTGAGAAGATACTATGAGATCTGTTAGGATATGTATGATCCCAAGATTCCTGTAATCAGTTATTACTTTCCGGTTATCTCTCAGATCTAACCGACTTGTAACCCTGCTCCCCGAACTATATAAGGCAGGCAGGGACCCCCCTCCAAACTCACAAAATATCATATGATAGCAAATACAAACCAACAGACCATAGGAGTAGGGTATTACGTCATACTGACGGCCTAAACCTGTCTAACTTGTGTGTCTCTGTTGCCTTCTTGTTCTTGATCTCACGCTCCTCTGCTGATCAATCTACCTTTGTGGAATACCCCTCGGAGGACTGCCGATGAAATTCTATTGACAGTTGGCGCGCCAGGTAGGGGTGTGCGCTTGATCCCGTGGTGAGCCAGATGGACCTCAAATCGACAACACGTTCTCATCGTCAATCTCATGGAGATCCATGCTGGTCCATGACGACGATTCATCGCTGGCTACACCAGCCCCTGCGACAGCAGATCCGATCTCGGAACCACCTCCGAGGTCGTCTTCACCAACAACTCACCGCCCGCCAGGTGCTCGCCGTCAATGTCAACCAGATAACACCATATGTCGCCGACCAGACTTCCTGTCTAAAGCGAAGTCATGTTTTAATATTCTTATAAATATTCTCTAATCTTCGTATATCGCTATAATATTTCTTCGATCTATTTTCTTCATGTTTGCTCTCCAAAAGATTTTCCGAACCCCCGAATAGTCATGTTGATGCTCGGACGCCTCTAGAGACGGACCTATCTCTGACTCCTCCCTACACGTTGTCACAGAACCGACCAATTTATAAGAGCACAAGTACAAAAACAATCGCCGGAATGATCAAATTCTCGAACTTGAGCCCATATAAACCCGGTAGTCAACCGAAATCTCGAAGGATTTCAAACCAACTTGCATACAACCAAGATCACAGTAATCCAACATAACATATCGTACGTTACAACATTTCACAGATGTTCGCAAATAGATTACATCATCACAGATTCATTGTTATTACAAAACGAGTCTTATAAAACATGCGGAAGCAAATAGTTTAACTCACACACCGAGTTCAAATACACATACTGGTTCGCTGATCACAGACCGCAAAAGCATTCAGATAAGAGAAAGGAGATCATGCCCATGATCTAGTCCTCATCACCCACCGGGTGGAGACAATACTTGCAGAATCCCTGATATAGGAGGTCATCTGCAACAAGAGGGAATAAACCCTGAGTACGGGAATGTACTCAGCTAGACTTACCCGTCGAAAACCAAACAAATGACACCAAGGATTATGCATAGCTTAATATAGTGGAGCTGGCTGACACTCTCTTTTTGCAGAAAAGCATAAGTAATAATGATCAACTCTTAACCTGAACTAGCAGTAACTTTTTAGCCATTAACCTATCATCTATATTAGCACCTGTACTAAGCAATCATTTTATTAGGGTGCAAACATTAATAACCATATCAGGTATTCATTGTGGCAACCTTATCATCATCCATTTGACCATATCGTTAAATTAATTGAATCTACGTTGCCGCTGCTCAGTCAAGTTCTCACTATCCGGGAGAGACGGCGATTCGAATCGATTCCTATCCAGCTGGAGGGGTATTCCTAAACACAAACCCTGCTTCCCCCGTCAGGGTCGCAACAAGTCACCTTTGGTACAATTTAGGAGTCGCGGGTCCGAACAGATCGGCATTCTCAGAGAACCACTCTGCCAAGGTTGTTCGGGACTCTAACCCGCCTTGGACTTATGCCAATGGCTCTCCGCACATCCTTACTACCTCCAGAGTGCCGCCACTGCTCGCGTTCCCGGCCTGAATCGAGCTACTAGGCTTCGCGGTCGGAACGACTTATCCGGCCAGCTAAGTGTTAGGCTGCGTTCAACATGACATGAGGACGTACAGCGTATCGGTCCTTAAACGACTCAGACGGAGTCACTATGTTCAAACCTACACAAGACCCCGCCCGGTCTTAATTCATTATTTACATGGTTCTTTTCCACGATAGCAAATATAGCCAACCGTGATCCACCTCATCCTAAAGCTCGCAGGTGACAGGAAATCACCTGACTTCTACCGCACTAAGCATGGCTAAGCATTTAACCCGTCCTGGACTTAAATGGGATTTCAGTGCGATATCTGGACAAGGAAGGATATATAATGCAGCAATTGGTTCCAACCAATTCCTATACTTAATACATCATCAACAATAAAAGATACTCAATGTATTTGTGAAAACATAGGAGGCTTAATATGCTCCGGGGCTTGCCTTTCAGGAACGAGGAAGGCTGGTGGTCAGGGCACTCGGGCAATTCCTCCGCGACGACTGCTTTGTCGGCTTCCTGCACTTCGGGTTCCTCCTCCTGGTTGGCTTCCTCGAACTCCAGCAACGTCACTCCCTCCGGCACACCTATTGCATGAATGCGCAAGATAAATATCATGGATGCACATGTATGAATGTCGGGGATGCTCGGGGAATGCACATGTTCGCTGTAGTTTGCATATTCCAACTTAAGCCCTATTCAAATCACTTTCACTTACCACGTTTATACAACCTAAGGTATAATTGCTCATCTTCCGTTAATGACCTAGCACCTGCACCTAAGCATATTCTCAAGTTAGGCTAACCCCTAAGCAATCAACGAGAACCGTGCAACAACATACTTTCAAGCATTTGTATTTCAGCAACATGAATACGATGTAGCGGTGCAATAAACTAGTCATAACCGAAGATTTATAAATCCAATGATATGCAACAAGACAATCTGGAAAGCTTATAAAATTGTCTATAATACATTTTCAGACCTCAAAGCATGATTCAAACCTTTACCAGGTCGAATTCATTAATCAACAGAAGTCTATCCTCACAAGGCAGAGAATCAGCAAAAACTGCAACCTAACTTTAAACAGCTGTAGTTTCTAAACTACTGGGCCAAATGCCCTCAAATTTTGACAGGAGCTAGATACATAGATTACCTACAACTCTTGTATTCAACTCAATCACAGAAAACCAAAATATCATGGGGAACCTTTCAAAGTCCCCAGATCTGTCCAGAGGGACATAATGCAAACAAATAATTAGCAACTTATGATGTAAACATATAATTAGACAAAACCAACTTTACTGACATATGACACATATCACAAGCACACCAGAAAGTAGGGTGTTCATCACCAAAACATTTCTTTTAATACCTTTCTTAATTTATTTAATTAATTAGGGAAAATAGTAAACACATGTGAAAGCTACACCATTAAATCTACAAAAATTACAGTAGACCCTACATGGTCCAAGTAGACTACCATAAAAATTTCACACCATTTTAGTAAGTACAACAGCCTACACAAAAATGGTAAGACAGAATGGCTTAAAATGGCATAATTAGGAAACCTTAGTGAAAAGTGTCAAGCAACAGATTTCATATTTTTCCTAGCATCTATAAGGTACCAAGATACTACCTACCAAGTTTCATGGCCATAGGATTCATAGATAATTTACAAAAATTCACACAAGTATCTACCAAAGATAAAAGGAAAATCTATAACTTAAAAACTACACATGCAATGACTCTCAAATTTTAACCAGAGCTTCTACTATACAATACTAGCTTACCCACAAAATTTCATAATTTTTGGATCACAGAAACTCATGATATGATTTAAACAAGTTTGCATGCATTCAAAAACACTTTTCAAGTTCCTATTTAATTCACCCAAAATTTCTACATAATATGCTCAAGATATATTTTTCTTAAATACTAGACCTAACAGTGAGTCTACCAAAATTGGAATCACTCAATTTGGATCTACCAATTAGGAGTTACAAAAATCACAAATCAGCATTCAAAACTGAAAATTTGAACTAGCCCAAGACTGCTCAGCCACTGACAACTGGGGTCCACCGGTCAGCTAGGCCCGCGTGTCATAGACACAGAACAGAGGACACGGCTGCGACGGCGCGGAAGACGGCATAGCTCGCCGGCGGCGGCTTCACCGGCGACGCAGAGGGTACCTCCGTGCTCCCCTAAGCAACCCGCACCGATTGGTACCAAGAACATGACCTATTCCTAACCCTAGCCTTGCCGGCGGCGAGAGCAGCGGCGGTGCGCAAGGCACGGCGGCGCTCCGACGACGGCGACCTGCCATGGTCCCGCTCGAGCTCAGTACGAGCCCCGCAAGACCACAGCGAAGCTTCCTAGACGAACTAAGGTTCCGAGGTGCAGTGTAGGTGCCTAGCCATGTGCACCGGCCAACGGCGGCGCTCAGGGCACGCCGACGAGGTCCGCGGTCCGGCGTGAAAACAACGAATCACCGAACTACATCTAGAGGGTAGAAACTATAGCTAATAGGGAAGCTTATGCGTGCTCTAGCTAGAACGGAGATGAGCCAGGCATGGCCGATGACGGTGAGCTCGCGTATGCGGCCATGGCAGCCATGGCGAGAGCGACCGGTCGTTCCGGCATGCACACACGGTAGCGTCTAACGTCACTCCTACCCGAGCACCAGCAAGCTAGGAGGATACTAGGATGGTAGAGATCTCAGCGAGAGAGGGAACGGGGAGATGGGGCCACGATGGCCGTGCGAGCGGTGGCGTTCTGGCCGGCCTCCCGCTCGAGCGCATCGCGAAATGTGGCTCACCAAACGGGGCAACATGAGCATGAAGAGGTGGAGATCGTAGAGGTGATGGTGATGGAGCTAAGACCGTGATCAATCGGACAAAGGTGGTGAGGCGAGGAAGTTAGACGGAGGCGGAGCTCGCTCGGCAGCAATGGCGACTGCGGTGTGCTGCTGCGCTTCGGCTGTGAACGGAGAAGTGAATGGGGGCAGAGCGCGTGCGGGTGAGTGGAGAGGCAACAGGGCTCGCTCCAGTTCAAGCCGGCCAGCGCGCGGCGCGGTCAGGGCGATCCGAGCGCGTGGCGGACACGCGGCGGCCGGTCTCTGTTGTCGGTCGGCCATGACCGGTCTGAAGGTCACGTTTCTGCGTTCATCGAGTCCGACTGACAGGCGAACTTTGACACCGATTAACTCCTAAACCGTGCCGATCTAGATCATGTCATAGTTAACAAAGATGGAGATCTACATGTGGTCTACAACCTTCACAATTGGAGCTCGAGCTGGTTCGGCTTGGTTTGTGAGATACAATGCTCCAAACATCGACACATGAAACTGAAATTGCACTTAGGACTTAGAAATAATTTCAAGTGTTGAATCCACCTTCAATTCTTACTTGTGGGTCATTTTTGAACATGTTGTGCACATTTTCATGAGATGGCCATAAAACAACTTTTGTTCCATATATAATTCTCTACAACTTTGCTTTAGGTTGCTCAGACATGCAAACATTCTAAGCTACACTTTTTAAACAGTCAAACTCAGGAGCTCTAGGGGTCCAAATTGGTCAACCATGACTTGGAAACCTAATTAGGCAAAATGATCAACATGAACATTGTTCCTAATGACATTCTAGGTGTAACTAAGTTACTTAGGATGATTATTAACCACACCACACATTGGTCACACAAGAATCAAGCAAGGTATGTACTGAAACAATGAAAAACACAAGAAATGTTGCAACTGTTTCATAGTCATGTTTCACTTGTTTCATGATTGGGTTGCATAGCACTAACTAACCTTGTTTCACTAAGTGAGTGGCACATGTTGCACTTAAGTGTTGCACACTTTACATTTCATAAAAGAACAACACACATGAAATATACAAAACGTTGCAGTGTTTCGAAATTATGTTTCATGTGCTATAAGTTCACGAAGGGATGCATGATGCTCATGTTCATGAAATGCAGTGCAAATGTGGAAGCTAAACACCTGGGGTGTTACAGCCCTCCCCCCTTATAAAAATCTCGTCCCGAGATTTGAAAAGCGTACCATTGTTGAAAGAATTCCTTATAACCATCCCTCAAATAGTCTTCCCTTTCCCACGTTGCATCGCGTTCACTACCCTGATTGCTCCACATGACTTTATAGAACTTGACTACCCGACTCCGAGTCACTCGCTCACGAGTGTCAATCACTCGAACCGGCTTTTCTTCAAAGGTCAAATCCGATTTTAACTCGATATCCCCCAATGGAACTCTCTCTTCAGGGACGCGAAGACATTTCTTCAATTGGGATACATGAAAGACATTGAAGATAGCACTCATCTCAGGAGGTAATTGAATCTTGTACGCCACTTTACCACTTTGTCCAATGATTTCAAACGGACCAACGTATCTCGGTGCAAGCTTTCGCTTCACACCAAAGCGTTGGACACTTTTCATAGGTGAGACTTTCAGATAAACGAAGTCTCCAACTTCAAACTCAATAGGTTTCCTACGTCGATCAGCATAACTCTTCTGCCTAGCTTGAGCTGCGGCCATGTGGGTCTGAATAGTACGGACTTGTTCTTCAGCTTCTTGAACAAAATCAATTCCATAATATCTCCTTTCACCTGGCTTCTACCCAGTTCAACGGGGTTCTACACTTCCGGCCATATAAAGCTTCAAACGGTGCCATCTTTATGCTCTCTTGATAACTATTATTGTACGAAAATTCAGCTAGGGGTAACCATTTTTCCCATGAGCCCTTAGCTGAGATGACACAAGCTCTCAACATATCTTCTAATATTTGATTCACTCGTTCAGTTTGCCCATTGGTTTGCGGATGATAGGCAGAACTTCGTACGAGCTTAGTCCCTAATAATCCGTGTAAGTGCTCCCAAAAGCGAGCAGTGAACTGCAGTCCTCTATCTGAAACAATAGTACGAGGGATCCCATGAAGTCGGACTATCTGGTTGAAGTACAACTCCGCGTAGTCGGTTGGACGAAAGTCTATGCGAACAGGAATAAAGTGTGCCGACTTGGTCAGTCGGTCCACAATTACCCAAATTGAGTTAAAATTCCTCTGAGTGGTAGGGAGTCCAACTATAAAATCCATACTTATCTCTTCCCATTTCCAACCTGGAATAGAGAGTGGCTGAAGTAATCCAGCTTTCATGTGTACCGCCTTGACCCGACAACAAGTGTCACACCTAGCCACATACGCGGCTATCTCTTTCTTCATTTTGGTCCACCAAAATCGAGGCTTTAAATCATGATACATTTTACTACTACCAGGATGAATAGATAGTTTAGAGGAATGAGCTTCGGATATGATTTGGTTTCTGAGCTCTCTATCCTTCGGAACTACCAACCTATCCTTGAACCATAACACGCCTTCCTCATCTACTCGAAAATGTTTGGTTTCTTGCTCTTTCATCTTGCGCTTGATGTGAAACACACCTGCATCTGTCTTCTGTAGCTCGATAATTCGACTCTGTAGAGTACAACTGACAGTGATGTTGTGCAGTACTGCAGGATGAAGGAGCTTTGACAAATGGACATCACTCTCAATTAACGAATGGCAATGGGGCTTTCTGCTTAAGGCATCCGCGACGACGTTTGCCTTACCAGGGTGATAGTGCACTTGAAGGTTATAATCCTTAATCAACTCGAGCCATCTTCTCTGACACATATTTAACTCTGGTTGAGTGAAGATGTACTTGAGACTTTTATGATCAGTGTAGATGTTGCACACATTGCCAAGCAGATAATGTCTCTAGGCCTTCAAAGCATGAACAACTGCAGCGAGTTCCAAGTCATGCGTTGGATAATTCACTTCATGCTTCCGAAGTTGGCGAGAGGTATAAGCGATGACTCTACCCTCTTGCATAAGAACACCTCCTAACCCAATACCTGATGCATCACAGAACACATCAAAAGGTTTCTCGATATCCGGTTGCGCCAAAACTGGAGCCGATGTTAGAAGAGTTCGCAGGGTATGGAAAGCCGCGTCACACTCAAGAGTCCAGACAAACTTCATGTCTTTTTGCAGCAACCGAGTCATAGGCTTGGCTATTTTAGAGAAATCCGGGATGAAGCGACGATAATAGCCAGCCAACCCCAGAAAACTCCGAACCTCGTGCACCGAGATGGGAGCCTTCCAGTTCAGTACTTCTTGCACCTTGGTGGGATCAACCATAATTCCACCATCGGACAACACGTGTCCAAGAAAAGGTACCTCACGAAGCCAAAATTCACATTTGCTGAACTTTGCATACAGCTGGTGTTCTCGCAATCTAGTAAGAACCACCCGCAAATGTTCAACATGATCTTCTTCATTCTCAGAATAGACCAGGATATCATCTATGAATACCACCACAAATTTGTCCAACTCAGGCATAAACACTGAATTCATCAGATACGAAAAATGTGCAGGGGCATTGGTCAATCCAAAAGACATAACAAGGTATTCATACAGACCATATCTTGTAGAGAATGCAGTTTTTGGGACATCCTCAGGCCGAATTTTGATTTGATGATACCCAGATCTCAAATCAATCTTAGAAAAGACTTTTGCTTTAGATAACTGATCAAACAAGATATCTATGCGTGGCAGAGGGTACTTATTCTTAATTGTAACTGCATTCAAGGGTCTATAATCTACACACATGCGTAGAGACTGATCCTTCTTCTTCACAAAGATGGCTGGGCACCCCCACGGAGATGAACTAGGGCGGATAAGGCCTTTCTGTAGCAGTTCATTCAACTGGGTCTTGAGTTCAGCTAGTTCATTGGGAGGCATTCTATATGGCCTTCTAGATATGGGAGCTGTACCAGGAAGCAACTCTATTTTGAATTCTACTTCTCGATCCGGGGGCAATCCAGGCAAATCATCAGGAAAAACATCCGGAAATTCACACACGACAGGGATATCTGCCAGAGACTTTGCTTGCACCGCATTGGTCGTGCAGGAAAGATTGATGTCCTTGGGTAACTGTACTAGAAAACCCTCCTGATTTCCAGGATCTCTGAGCATGACTACTCTAGTCGACGTATCAATAAGCACTCCATGACGGCTCATCCAGTTCATTCCCAATATCACATCGATACCTAGCCCCGGTAAAACTACCAAATCAACCTGATAACTTCGCCCCTCTATCTCAAATTGTACGTCCCCAACTACCAGCTTGGTTGGGATAATACCACTGGCAGCCCTAATACAATAACCCTCACCCTCAACAGTATATGTTTTCAGCATAAACTTGGATGCAAATGATGGACTAATGAAGGAATGCGAAGCACCTAAATCAAATAGTACAACTGCGGGGTGTTGGTCAATCAGAAACTTACCGGTAGTCACTACCTCACCTGAAGGGATCTCAGTGATATTAGTGTGGTTCACTTGCCCTTGACGGCCAACCTGGTAATTATTCTTCTTAGGGTAAGGGCATTCCCTTGCCCAGTGGCCTGTCTTATTGCAATTCCAGCACGGCATGTTGCTTGGTGGAGCTCTGGAACTGCCCTGACTGGTAGTGCCCTTGGGAAGAGCAACTGTAAATGCCTTGCGAAACCCAGTCTTGGCGGGATTCTTCTTCTGTGGGGGGCGAAACTTGGCGGCTGACGCTGGAGGACGAAATGGAGCCCTTTGTGCGACGGGAGCTTTAGATTGTGAGGCACCCGCCTCATAGGCCCTCTTACGACTTTTTGAAGCAGCATACACAGCATTGTTGTTCTCTTGCGATAAAGCATCGCTCACAAACTCATTAAAATGAGCGCACTTGCAATTTCCCATGGTCTTCATCAGTTTGGGGCTAAGTCCCCGCTTGAAGCTTGCAATCTTCTTGGCATCTGTGTCCACAAACTCGGTAGCATACCTAGCAAGGTTGTTGAAAGCTTGTAGGTATTCGTTCAGGCTCTTGTTTCCCTGAGTCAGCTTCATGAACTCTGTATGTTTGATCGCCATAAGACCAGGAGGAATGTAATTTCCCCTGAAAGCAGACTTGAACTGATCCCATGTGATTTGGGCATTAGCAGGCATAGTGGACCGATGATGACTCCACCAAATGCCAGCAGGCCCATGAAGTTGGTGCGATGCGTACTCAGTTTTTAGCACCTCAGTCAAGCGGAGCAGACGGAACTTCTGCTCGAGAGTGTTCAACCACTCATCAGCTTGTAGAGGCTCCTCAGCCTCCTTGAAGATTGGGGGTTTCGTGTCAAGGAAATCCTTGAAATCACTGTATTGATTTGGATCCGGTCCTTGGCGTGGACCACGGCCATCACGATTCGCGATAGTACGAAGGGCCTCGGCCATAGTGCGCTGTCCTTCCGCAAGCATTGCTATTAGTTCCGTGGGTGTGGGTGGTGGTGGTGGAAGATCATCATCATCACTCGCACCGGTGGAACGAGTACGAGGCATCTGCACAATGCGCAACCAGTAATTATTGATGATGTCAGCACATTGGAGAAGAACAATATAATCGTGCCAAACTGAATTTACTGATGAGAATGAAAGCTTCATACAATAAACAGAGGCAATAATTCATTCCCCAATCACCACATCATCAAGTAGATTACTAGCGCCATATGCAGTGCATTCCAACATGACAAGTTTTAAACTTCCATTACGATACGCATCCCGAAGGGAGCGAATTGAGGTACTTCACAAGTATGACTGCAAACGCTTAACTAGTGAGACTTGCTAACGAACTACTCGTCGAAGTGATTACTGTCCACATTGGAGACACCTTGGACTTCTTCTGGGTATTCCTCTCCTTCAAACTTCTTGCTGAGAGATTTCACCTTATACTTGGGTTAAGCAATTATAAAGGAGGGAGTAATGCAATATGAATGTCATGAGTGAATATGATGCATGCTCGTTCCGTACGTCCTCCCAAACCTAAGAAAATTTAAGCTTTAGCGGACTATACAGTGGCATACATACGTTCTCTCAATTAGCGGTAACTAGTCGATCTACACGGTGCGTTGTTAGCGTACCTGCAGAAAAACTTCATTGCAGCCCCACCCAACAAGATATAATGCTAATTACACAAACAGTATTAAGATACTTTCCATATATACATCCCCCGATATATATACTTCGGCATCCAAACTACCCGAGAAATGTACCCACAATTAAGTACTTTCATATATACATGTATGCAACATGTAAATACTCCAGTAACCACAACTAACTCTCCCCTAGACCGACGGTTGGACGGTCATGCTCTCGCAACTCACACTTACCTTAGCGTAGAGGCAATTGATCCATACATTACCATTCAAACGAATGGCATCCATGCAATATCACGCCGCATGGACGACGAAATAGAAACAATCAATTTCCCCCAGTTAGTAATTATATATAATCCACCTAGGAGTCCTTAAGTGGGCTATAAGGGATGTGATCACCAGTATACCATAAAAATTTTGATTTTTGAACACTTATATATAACTATAAGTTTGAAAACCATTTTAACAACAAAAGCTTTTGTTTTAAATAGCCGTAAGACATGTTTAATGTTGAATCTAGCTCTGATACCAGCTGTCACAGAACCGACCAATTTATAAGAGCACAAGTACAAAAACAATCGCCGGAACGATCAAATTCTCGAACTTGAGCCCATATAAACCCGGTAGTCAACCGAAATCTCGAAGGATTTCAAACCAACTTGCATACAACCAAGATCACAGTAATCCAACATAACATATCGTACGTTACAACATTTCACAGATGTTCGCAAATAGATTACATCATCACAGATTCATTGTTATTACAAAACGAGTCTTATAAAACATGCGGAAGCAAATAGTTTAACTCACACACCGAGTTCAAATACACATACTGGTTCGCTGATCACAGACCGCAAAAGCATTCAGATAAGAGAAAGGAGATCATGCCCATGATCTAGTCCTCATCACCCGCCGGGTGGAGACAATACTTGCAGAATCCCTGATATAGGAGGTCATCTGCAACAAGAGGGAATAAACCCTGAGTACGGGAATGTACTCAGCTAGACTTACCCGTCGAAAACCAAACAAATGACACCAAGGATTATGCATAGCTTAATATAGTGGAGCTGGCTGACACTCTCTTTTTGCAGAAAAGCATAAGTAATAATGATCAACTCTTAACCTGAACTAGCAGTAACTTTTTAGCCATTAACCTATCATCTATATTAGCACCTGTACTAAGCAATCATTTTATTAGGGTGCAAACATTAATAACCATATCAGGTATTCATTGTGGCAACCTTATCATCATCCATTTGACCATATCGTTAAATTAATTGAATCTACGTTGCCGCTGCTCAGTCAAGTTCTCACTATCCGGGAGAGACGGCGATTCGAATCGATTCCTATCCAGCTGGAGGGGTATTCCTAAACACAAACCCTGCTTCCCCCGTCAGGGTCGCAACAAGTCACCTTTGGTACAATTCAGGAGTCGCGGGTCCGAACAGATCGGCATTCTTAGAGAACCACTCTGCCAAGGTTGTTCGGGACTCTAACCCACCTTGGACTTATGCCAATGGCTCTCTGCACATCCTTACTACCTCCAGAGTGCCGCCACTGCTCGCGTTCCCGGCCTGAATCGAGCTACTAGGCTTCGCGGTCGGAACGACTTATCCGGCCAGCTAAGTGTTAGGCTGCGTTCAACATGACATGAGGACGTACAGCGTATCGGTCCTTAAACGACTCAGACGGAGTCACTATGTTCAAACCTACACAAGACCCCGCCCGGTCTTAATTCATTATTTACATGGTTCTTTTCCACGATAGCAAATATAGCCAACCGTGATCCACCTCATCCTAAAGCTCGCAGGTGACAGGAAATCACCTGACTTCTACCGCACTAAGCATGGCTAAGCATTTAACCCGTCCTGGACTTAAATGGGATTTCAGTGCGATATCTGGACAAGGAAGGATATATAATGCAGCAATTGGTTCCAACCAATTCCTATACTTAATACATCATCAACAATAAAAGATACTCAATGTATTTGTGAAAACATAGGAGGCTTAATATGCTCCGGGGCTTGCCTTTCAGGAACGAGGAAGGCTGGTGGTCAGGGCACTCGGGCAATTCCTCCGCGACGACTGCTTTGTCGGCTTCCTGCACTTCGGGTTCCTCCTCCTGGTTGGCTTCCTCGAACTCCAGCAACGTCACTCCCTCCGGCACACCTATTGCATGAATGCGCAAGATAAATATCATGGATGCACATGTATGAATGTCGGGGATGCTCGGGGAATGCACATGTTCGCTGTAGTTTGCATATTCCAACTTAAGCCCTATTCAAATCACTTTCACTTACCACGTTTATACAACCTAAGGTATAATTGCTCATCTTCCGTTAATGACCTAGCACCTGCACCTAAGCATATTCTCAAGTTAGGCTAACCCCTAAGCAATCAACGAGAACCGTGCAACAACATACTTTCAAGCATTTGTATTTCAGCAACATGAATACGATGTAGCGGTGCAATAAACTAGTCATAACCGAAGATTTATAAATCCAATGATATGCAACAAGACAATCTGGAAAGCTTATAAAATTGTCTACAATACATTTTCAGACCTCAAAGCATGATTCAAACCTTTACCAGGTCGAATTCATTAATCAACAGAAGTCTATCCTCACAAGGCAGAGAATCAGCAAAAACTGCAACCTAACTTTAAACAGCTGTAGTTTCTAAACTACTGGGCCAAATGCCCTCAAATTTTGACAGGAGCTAGATACATAGATTACCTACAACTCTTGTATTCAACTCAATCACAGAAAACCAAAATATCATGGGGAACCTTTCAAAGTCCCCAGATCTGTCCAGAGGGACATAATGCAAACAAATAATTAGCAACTTATGATGTAAACATATAATTAGACAAAACCAACTTTACTGACATATGACACATATCACAAGCACACCAGAAAGTAGGGTGTTCATCACCAAAACATTTCTTTTAATACCTTTCTTAATTTATTTAATTAATTAGGGAAAATAGTAAACACATGTGAAAGCTACACCATTAAATCTACAAAAATTACAGTAGACCCTACATGGTCCAAGTAGACTACCATAAAAATTTCACACCATTTTAGTAAGTACAACAGCCTACACAAAAATGGTAAGACAGAATGGCTTAAAATGGCATAATTAGGAAACCTTAGTGAAAAGTGTCAAGCAACAGATTTCATATTTTTCCTAGCATCTATAAGGTACCAAGATACTACCTACCAAGTTTCATGGCCATAGGATTCATAGATAATTTACAAAAATTCACACAAGTATCTACCAAAGATAAAAGGAAAATCTATAACTTAAAAACTACACATGCAATGACTCTCAAATTTTAACCAGAGCTTCTACTATACAATACTAGCTTACCCACAAAATTTCATAATTTTTGGATCACAGAAACTCATGATATGATTTAAACAAGTTTGCATGCATTCAAAAACACTTTTCAAGTTCCTATTTAATTCACCCAAAATTTCTACATAATATGCTCAAGATATATTTTTCTTAAATACTAGACCTAACAGTGAGTCTACCAAAATTGGAATCACTCAATTTGGATCTACCAATTAGGAGTTACAAAAATCACAAATCAGCATTCAAAACTGAAAATTTGAACTAGCCCAAGACTGCTCAGCCACTGACAACTGGGGTCCACCGGTCAGCTGGGCCCGCGTGTCATAGACACAGAACAGAGGACACGGTTGCGACGGCGCGGAAGACGGCATAGCTCGCCGGCGGCGGCTTCACCGGCGACGCAGAGGGTACCTCCGTGCTCCCCTAAGCAACCCGCACCGATTGGTACCAAGAACATGACCTATTCCTAACCCTAGCCTTGCCGGCGGCGAGAGCAGCGGCGGTGCGCAAGGCACGGCGGCGCTCTGACGACGGCGACCTGCCATGGTCCCGCTCGAGCTCGGTACGAGCCCCGCAAGACCACAGCGAAGCTTCCTAGACGAACTAAGGTTCCGAGGTGCAGTGTAGGTGCCTGGCCATGTGCACCGGCCAACGGCGGCGCTCAGGGCACGCCGACGAGGTCCGCGGTCCGGCATGAAAACAACGAATCACCGAACTACATCTAGAGGGTAGAAACTATAGCTAATAGGGAAGCTTATGCGTGCTCTAGCTAGAACGGAGATGAGCCAGGCATGGCCGATGACGGTGAGCTCGCGTATGCGGCCATGGCAGCCATGGCGAGAGCGACCGGTCGTTCCGGCATGCACACACGGTAGCGTCTAACGTCACTCCTACCCGAGCACCAGCAAGCTAGGAGGATACTAGGATGGTAGAGATCTCAGCGAGAGAGGGAACGGGGAGATGGGGCCACGATGGCCGTGCGAGCGGCGGCGTTCTGGCCGGCCTCCCGCTCGAGCGCATCGCGAAATGTGGCTCACCAAACGGGGCAACACGAGCATGAAGAGGTGGAGATCGTAGAGGTGATGGTGATGGAGCTAAGACCGTGATCAATCGAACAAAGGTGGTGAGGCGAGGAAGTTAGACGGAGGCGGAGCTCGCTCGGCAGCAATGGCGACCGCGGTGTGCTGCTGCGCTTCGGCTGTGAACGGAGAAGTGAATGGGGGCAGAGCGCGTGCGGGTGAGTGGAGAGGCAACAGGGCTCGCTCCAGTTCAAGCCGGCCAGCGCGCGGTGCGGTCAGGGCGATCCGAGCGCGTGGCGGACATGCGGCGGCCGGTCTCTGTTGTCGGTCGGCCATGACCGGTCTGAAGGTCACGTTTCTGCGTTCATCGAGTCCGACTGACAGGCGAACTTTGACACCGATTAACTCCTAAACCGTGCCGATCTAGATCATGTCATAGTTAATAAAGATGGAGATCTACATGTGGTCTACAACCTTCACAATTGGAGCTCGAGCTGGTTCGGCTTGGTTTGTGAGATACAATGCTCCAAACATCGACACATGAAACTGAAATTGCACTTAGGACTTAGAAATAATTTCAAGTGTTGAATCCACCTTCAATTCTTACTTGTGGGTCATTTTTGAACATGTTGTGCACATTTTCATGAGATGGCCATAAAACAACTTTTGTTCCACATATAATTCTCTACAACTTTGCTTTAGGTTGCTCAGACATGCAAACATTCTAAGCTACACTTTTTAAACAGTCAAACTCAGGAGCTCTAGGGGTCCAAATTGGTCAACCATGACTTGGAAACCTAATTAGGCAAAATGATCAACATGAACATTGTTCCTAATGACATTCTAGGTGTAACTAAGTTACTTAGGATGATTATTAACCACACCACACATTGGTCACACAAGAATCAAGCAAGGTATGTACTAAAACAATGAAAAACACAAGAAATGTTGCAACTGTTTCATAGTCATGTTTCACTTGTTTCATGATTGGGTTGCATAGCACTAACTAACCTTGTTTCACTAAGTGAGTGGCACATGTTGCACTTAAGTGTTGCACACTTTACATTTCATAAAAGAACAACACACATGAAATATACAAAACGTTGCAGTGTTTCGAAATTATGTTTCATGTGCTATAAGTTCACGAAGGGATGCATGATGCTCATGTTCATGAAATGCAGTGCAAATGTGGAAGCTAAACACCTGGGGTGTTACACACGTGCTATGGGCTCCATGCTTTGCGTTATGGGTGGTCGGTAGTGGCTCCTTGGTCACGCCTATTCCTCCTACACGTGCACGGGCTCCGCGCTTGATGTTATGGACTATGGGCTAGCTAGGGTTGGAGACTCAGCTACACACTAACTGGTCGGGCAGTTTATATTAAATATAAATACATCTTCGCTCCAACTGATCGCCAAGCTACATATGCTATTTTTTCTCCAAAGTTCATATATTTTTACATCATGTACTACCCATTCTACATGTTTGTATTGTAGGATCTTCGTCCAGGTGGTCGAACCACTTGGTGCTCGATCTTCTCCACCGATCAACTGGTCAGACCGCTTGGTTCATGGACTCCATCGCTAACCAATTGACTAGATTGTTTGCCGCTCGTGCTTCATCGCTAGCTACGCCGGTTACTCCTCAGTGCTTGGATTCTTCATGCTCGAGGACTAAGTGGGCACACTTCACCGCTCAAACGTCGCCAGCTGCGCCGGGAACTCCTCATGCTCAGACATCGCCGCCTACGCAGGGGACTGTTCGGTGCTCGGACATCGCCCAAGACGCCGGGGACTCCTCGCTCCTTGGTGCTCGGACATCACTAGCTACGCCGGGAACTCCTCAGTGCTTGGACATCACCGCCTATGCTGGGGACTCCTCGGTGCTTGGACATTGCTAACAATGCTGGGAACTCCTCGCTCCTCGGTGCTCGGACATCGCCAGCAACGCCGGGGACTCTGCGCTCCTTGGTGCTCGGTCATCGCCAGCGACGCTGGGGACTCCTCGCTCCTCGGTGCTCGGTCATCGCTAGCGACACCGAGGACTCCTCACTCCTCGGTGCGAGTCAGCTGGAAATGCCATCAGCTGCAAGCCAACCAACAAAGCCTGCGGTCTCAACCAGCCAGGCACCGGCGGGGCCATCCCCTTCAGCTCGACTAGCACAAGAGTCCCCGGGACTCGAGTAGGGTATCGGAAGTGGCGAGCAGTAAGTGCCCTGCACCCCGACCAGCCAATGTAATAGGCTTAGAGCTGTAGAAGGAGGACATAGTTGTGTTATTGTGAACTTGAGCCTCTTCAGGCAAGCTTGTAATAACGTAACTGTATATTATTATAAGCTTGTTTGCTTTGTAGAAAGCGTATTTAAGCTTGATACTTTATGTTGGTGTAACTAAGTAAGAACATATTAACGTTCTGTTTAGTTGTACCATCGTTCTCAACACATCATCCCGAAAAGTTTGTGCGGCCCTAGTTTTCCATGTGGTCGGAGTGTGAGGTCTGGTGACCTGTGCACACATAGACACAGACAAGTTAAACCAAGGGGGACCTGCCGATCACCCGTAACGTAGAGAGCGGATCCCATGCACGTATTGGGAGGAACCGGAGACGGGGCCTTCTCCGAAAACCGTAGAAGGGGTGGTGGTCAGCTTTTACTGGCTAAGTTAGAATAACCATAAAACTCGAAGTGACACATTAGAGTGGTCAGAAGAAATCATAATTGCTTTATTGAATTAAATCGAAAGTACAAGAGGAGTACATATCTCAGTAGTTAAGCATAGAAACGTCTAAGCTTGTCGATGTGCCACGAGTTTGGTACGTCCGTACCGTCCAGGCGAGCTAACCTATAAGACATCGGTCGTGTGACTTCCTTGATCATGAAGGGTCCCTCCCATGGGGTTGCAAGTTTGTGGACACCAGCCTGGTTCGTCTTCCACTTCAGGACCAAATCCCTGACCACGAAGAACCGCTCTTTAACATTTTTGTTGTAGTACCTACGCAAAACAGCAAGGTATTTGGCCGTACGTACACAAGAATCGAGCCTTTTCTCTTCTGCGTTGTTTACTTCTAGCTCCCGTACTTCATTGACCTTGCCTCATTGAAGTTCTCTACCCTTGCTGGTCTAAAAGCTATATCTGGTGGGAGGACTGCCTCAGTGCCGTAAACCATAAAGTATGGTGAGATGCTGGTGTTACGACTGGGCTAAGTTCGGAGGCCCCAGACCACGGCTGGTAACTCCTTGAGCCATCTTCCTGGGGGCTTTGTCATTTTCTCTGTACATCCTCTTCTTTAATGTGTCCAAGATCATGCCATTTGCCTGCTCAACTTGTCCATTAGCTCTAGGGTGCGCCATTGAGATGTATTTTACTACTATGCTCCTTTCATCGCAGAAGTCCCAAAAAGCGTTCCCGGTGAACTGAGTACCTAGATCAGTGATGATGCTGTTGGGTATGCCGAAATGGTGGATGACCTGGTTGAGGAACATGACAGCCTTTTCTAAAGATGCCTGTACCAAAGGCATGTATTCTATCCACTTAGAAAATTTGTCAATCAGCACAAAGACGCATGTAAATTTCCCAGGAGCCAGTTTGAAGGGCCCGATCATATCCAGTCCCCAGCATGCGAAGGGCCAAGAGGCTGGTATCGTCTGGATCTCGTGTGCTGGTACTGTGGATTCTTTTGGCGAAGAACTGACAACCCTCATAGTGGCGGACTAGCTTCTCTGCGTCGGCTACTGCTGACGGCCAATAAAACCCTACTCAGGAAAGCCTTACCGACCAGTGTTCTTGAGGCCACAGTGGTTGCTGCAGGAGCCAGAGTGGATTTGGTCCAGGAGATGTTCGCCTTCTTCCTGGGTTATACACTTCATCGGGATTTCTTCCTTTGCGTTTTTGTGCCATAACTTGCCATCGACGAGCAGATATTGCTTACTGCGACGCAGCAGGCGCTCGTTCTTTGTCCGATCAGTATAACCGCTGCCATCTGTTAAGTACTTGATGAAAGGTACTCTCTAGTCTGGCTCATGAGTGGTCGGAGGCGGCTCAGTTGTGCTTGGCGCCGGAACCGTAGCCACCAATTGTTGGTGCGGAGCTTTGTCGACCGTGGAATCTTCCTCTTCGATGGAAGGCGTGAGCAGGTCTTGGACTAAATACGCCATGTGGGATTTTGGCTCAGGGATGATCCTAACTTTGACAGTGCATCCGCTGCTTGGTTCTTGTCCCGGACCATGTGTATGTACTCAATGCCATAGAACCTGCCTTCTAGCTTTCTTATCGATTTGCAGTATGCGTCCATCTTTTCGCTGGTCGTGTCCCAGTCCTTGTTGAGTTGGTTGATGACAAGAGCCTGAGTCTCCAGTAGACATAGAGACATTTAACACCAAGCTCAACCGCAATGCGTAAACCATGCAGGCATGCTTCATACTCGGCGGCATTATTAGATGCTGGGAAATAAATCCTGAGCACATACCGGAGCTGCTCCTTGGATGGTGACATGAAAAGAACCCCTGCTCCCGCACTGTCAATGTTGAGAGAGCCATCGAAGTACATCGTCCAATATTCGTCGGATCCCGGAGAGGCAGGCGTGCTTAAGTCTGTCCACTCGACGATGAAATCGACGAGTGCCTGAGACTTGATTGTAGTACGGCTTGCAAATTCCAAGGAGAAGGGGCATAGCTCCATTGCCCATTTGACGATGCGCCCGTTTGCATCCTTATTACGAATGATGTCCCCCAAAGGGTACTCGGTCATGACCACCACACGATATCTGTTGAAGTAATGTCTCAACTTTCAGGATGTTATCAGTATGGCGTAGAGTAGTTTCTAAATCTATGGGTACCTGGTCTTAGATTTGTTGAGTACCTCGCTGACAAAATAAATTGGCCGCTAGTACCTTATAGGTGTGGCCCGGCTCGTCGCGCTCGACCACCATGGTAGTGGAGACCACCCGATTGGTTGCTGCAATGTAAAGTAGGAGGGTTTTGTCTTCTCTAGGAGCAGTGAGGACTGGAGGTGATGTAAGGTAATGTTTTAGCTGCGTGAAGGCAGCGTCTGCTTCTTCCGACCACTCAAACTTCTCGGATGCTTTGAGTAGTTTGAAAAATGGTAGCCCTTTTTCTCCTAATCTTGATATGAAACGGCTTAGAGCGGCCATGCATCCGGTAAGCTTCTGGACATCCTTCACCTTCTTGGGGGGCTTCATGTCTAAGACAGCTTTGACTTTCTCCGGATTAGGGCGTATGCCATCGTAACTGACGACGTTGCCTAGCAATATGCTAGAAGGAACACCAAAGATGCACTTCTTTGGGTTTAACTTCCATTGGAATGTATTGAGGGCCGCAAAGGTACGTTTTAGGTTGTCAACAAGGGTATGTGCTTCCTTGGTTTTGACAACTACATCATCCACATAGGCCTCTACTAGGTCATCTTTTATCTCGTCTGCGAGGTAGGCCTGAATGGCGCGTTGGTATGTAGCCCCAGCGTTCTTGAGCCCGAACGACATAGTCGTGTAGCAGTAGGCGCCGAAAGGCGTGATGAAAGACGTCTTGATCTGATCGTCCTTTTTGAGAGCAATCTGGTGATAACCAGAGTAGTAATCGAGAAAGGAAAGCAGCTCGCAACCGGCGGTTGAATCTACGACCTCGTCTATGCGAGGTAAGCCAAAGGGGTCCGTAGGGCAGTGTTTGTTGAGATTAGTATAATCAATGCACATTCTCCATTCATTATTCTTTTTGCGTACAAGAACCGGGTTGGCTAACCACTCCGGATGATACACTTCTTTAATAAATCCGGCTACCAAAAGCCGTGTGACTTCTACCCTAATCGCCTTCTTTTTGTTGCGAGCGAACCGTCGTAGCTTCTGCTTGATTGGTTTGGCCTTGCTGTTGACATTTAAGGAGTGCTCGATCAAGTTCCGAGGTACACCGAGCATGTCGGCAGGTTTCCATGCGAACACATCCACATTGCTCCTCAAGAACCCAACGAGCGCGTCTTCCTATTTGGGATCCAGGTTGGCCCCGATAAGAGCCGTTTTGCTGGAGTCGCCATCGACCAGCTGGATCACCTTGTGC
This sequence comes from Miscanthus floridulus, assembly GCF_019320115.1. Lineage (NCBI taxonomy): Eukaryota > Viridiplantae > Streptophyta > Magnoliopsida > Poales > Poaceae > Miscanthus > Miscanthus floridulus. Next base: position 45,063 of record NW_027097009.1, read on the forward strand.
TCCTTTGACTTGATGTTCTTGTGTGGAGTCTCGAGGTCTGGGATCTTCAGGTGGTCGGCTGAGGTCTTCTTAGCATCGAGCACGGTCTCGGCCATGCGAATAGAGAGGTCGTGGGCCTCTGCTATTTTGAAGCTGTCGTCCTTGTAGGTATAAGCTGCATATACGTTGCCCCTAAGGGTTAGAACTCCTTTCTCAGTAGGCATCTTGAGCACTAGATACCTGTAATGAGGTATGGCCATGAACTTGGTGAGCGACGGTCGACCAAGAATAGCATGGTAGGTGCGTCGAAGTCAGCGACCACGAAGTTGACGTAGTCAGTGCGGAAGTGGTCCGGAGTCCCAAATTGCACAGGTAGCGTGATCTGCCCGAGAGGTGTAGAGCTCTGTCCAGGGAGAACGCCCCAGAACTGTGCCTCGTACTGGCTTCAAGTCCGCCTAGGCTATTTTCAGGGCGGGCAGACTATTCTTGAACAGTATATCAATGGAGCTGCCGCCATCGATCAGTACCCTATCGAACTAAACCTTGTTGATACAAGGGTCGAGGACCAGGGGAAAATGCCCTGGCTCAGGTATGGCGGCCTATTGGTCCTTCCTGCTGAAGTAGATTTCACGGTGAGACCACGGTGGGAGCCGTGGATCGGTGAGAAGGTTGTCGGTGTTTGCCACGTTCAAGCAAGCGTGGGCGAGCAGCTTGCGTTCTCGTTTGGTCTCAATGGACACCTTGCCGCCGATGATGGTGTGCACGCGATCAGTTGGCTTGACGTATTTGTGACGAGGGTCTACATCATCGTCGTCATTATCCTCGTTGTGCTGTTCCCCTGCGTTGTTAGGCTTGTCGGACGTATCCAGAGCCTATTGATGCGTGTAGATAGTCTTGAGGATGCGGCAATTCTCCATGGTATGGTTTGACTTAGGATGGAGCTGGCAGGGCCCCTTCAATGCTTTGGTGTAGTCATCTTCGTAGTTACGACGTCCGCCGCCCTTTTTCATGGTATTGACCTCACCGTCGTCTTCCCGAGCATGCTTGCTCCTATAATCATCACGGCGGTTGCGCCGCTGATTACGTTGGTCACGGTGGTCGTGGGAGTCATTGCGCTGGTTGCAGCGGTCGAAATTGTCGTTCCGACCACGACTGCCGTGGTAATCATCGCGGTGTGGAGGGTGGTCGGAGCGTGGAACCCTTGCTGCTTCTTCAACAATTATCTTTTTAGCGTCGTCGGCGTCCGCATATTTCTTAGCGGTGGCCAAGAGCGCTGTGACTGATTCAGGTCTCTTCTGGAGGAGCTTGTCTCTTAGGGCGTCGTGGAAGCGGAGGCCAGTGATGAAAGCCTCGATTGCCTCGTTGTCGGAGATTGATGGGACCTTGATGTGCATCTCCGAGAATTGCCGAACGTACTCACGTAGTGGTTCGTCTTTCCGATCTCGGATCCGTTGCAGATCGTACTTGTTGCCGGGTTGTTCACAAGTAGCGATGAAATTGTCGATGAAAGCCTACTTGAGCTCCTGCCAAGAATCAAAATAGTTCGCCGGCAAGCTAACCAGCCATTGGTGACCTGCATGACCAACAGCGACTGGGAAGTAGTTAGACATGACGTGCTCGTTAGCCATGGCTGATCGGCACGCAGTTTCGTAGAGCATGACCCATAATTCGGGGTTTTCCTTGCCGTCGTACTTCTGAAGTTTCTCGAGCTTGAAATTCTTGGGCCATATGACTTAGCGAAGGTGCGGAGTAAACTGCTTCAGACCCGGCGGACTGTGGGTGGTGTCATACTCCATACGGCGGTGGCTTTCGTAGGATGCTCGATTGTCGGCTCTCTGGTTGATGCGAGCGCGCAGATCCTATCCACCGAGGTAATGGCGGAGATCGTTATTGCCATCGCGGCGATCCCGATTGCCATCTGGATTAGCTCTGCGACCGTGGTTATCGCGGCGATTGTCGTGGTTGTCCCGGCGGTCATTGTCCCGATGACGGTTGTCATTCTGGCCACCATCGTGGCCATCGTTGTTGCGCGAGCCACGTTGGTTGAGTGGCTGTGAACGACTTGGGTGCTGGTGGCTGTGGCTTGACTCGACTGACACAGATGGAGCCCGAGCTTGGTTTGCAATCTCTGCGGTCTGGGCCATAGCAGCCGTCAGATAGGCTTGTATTTCGTCGCGAACTGCTTGGGTTTCTTGGGTGTTCGGTAGCCGTTGCATTGTCGCCATGGTGACGGCTACGTTAGCACTTGGAGTCCTAAAGACTTGTTTGTCTCCCACCCTGTCGAAAGCGTCATTGAGGTCACGTGGCTGGACCCTTATGCGCCATGCCTCCTGGTCTGCTTCGGCTTCAATTTGCCGGTGATTAAACCGGTCAATATTGCGTGCTTCGCGTGCAGTCCTTTCTTGTTCTGTTTCGCCAAATACCGGTGGTTTGTCATTGCTGACTACGTTGATCAAACCCCCTCGCCTTGGCGGGAAAGATGGGAATTGCAGGAATCCTGGGGCGTGATCTGGGATATTCAGATCATACTCGACGCCTTCATCCTCGTGATGCTGGAGCTTGGTGTGGACGGAGGCATCAGATGCGGTGCCAGACGAGAAGCTAGAGTCACCCTCTTGGATCGTGTGGACGGATCCTTCATGATGATCTTCAATCCAGACCATGTTGACGAAGTTGCGTGGCTTCTGCCGAGGTCGACGCATAAAACACAGATCCGAGCAGCGTTGTAGGTTGTACGCGTAGCTGGAAGCAGCGTTTCGCAGGCCGTAGGGTTGGACCTGGTGGTTCTCTGTCGAGGCTTCGTACTCGGAGAGTCGGAGACCTGTTGCGAAGGTCGGCTGGCGACGAGCGAAGCGCCCCTCGGGAGTAGATATAACCACAAGATCTGTTCCAAGTCGCATAGGACGACTGGTCCGAGCTGGTCAGATAGATCCATTGTGGGGAGCGGTTACCTGCTCATTAGGTTGACTTTGAATCGTACTTACCAGAGCTAGGGTTTCAGCGAGTTTGGTGCCGACCCGATCGATGGAGTCGAGCAGGTCGGTGTTGTCGATCTGCTTCCCTTTGTAGCGGGGAAGCGGATGACGGGTTGTCGGCGTGGCTGAAAGTGACATAGGTGTGGTCGGAGCCAGATGTACCATGGTCGGAGCCAGATCCATCATGGTCGAAGCCATATCCGTAGTGGTCGGTGTAGACTGAATCCATGCCTCCTCCGTGGTCATGGCGATGGCGTCATCGGAGCTGGTGGTCTAGGTGATCTGGCCGACGGTGAACATGAGGCCGTTCGGCATAGCCATGGAGCCGGAGGTGATGACCGTCTTGTTTGCTTGGAGAGCAGTATGCACACCCCCTACCTGGCGCGCCACTATCGATGAAATATGGTCGGCAGTCTACCTAGGGGTATGCCCAAGGTAGTAGATTGTCGGTAGATAGATGCGCAAGTCACAAACAAGATGGTGACGCAAGACAGACACGAGGTTTTATCCAGGTTTGGCCGCCAAGAAGGCATAATACCTACGTCCTGCGTCTGATTGGTATTGCTGTATGTCAATGAGAGATGTTTTTTAGAGGGATCCCCTGCCCGCCTTATATAGTCCGGGGGGCAGGGTTATAGATCTGGAAACTAATCCTAGTCAGTTACAATTGCCATATGTGGCCGGATAAGGATTCCTATTCTAACCGACCAGGATCCTGCTTGATCACCAAATCCGCCTTGACTCCTTGCACGGGACTCCAACCAGGTTGGCTGGGCCTGCACGTCGTCTTTCGGATGGACCAGACCCATCGATCCGGGCTGGCCCAAGCTTAGTCGTAAGGGTATAGGGGTTAATACCCCCATAGACGCAAACAATGGAACTCCTAGGTGACTAGGGTCATGTGGAATCTCATTTCAGTTCATTTGGAGATGGTGTTAGTGTCGGTGCAAGATAGGGTGCATGGTTTGTGCCAAACATGCCATAGGCTCAGAAATCATTTTGGACACACCTAATGGTAGTCCTAGGTGATGAGGCTGAAGTGGAAGCTCATTTCAGTCCGTTTGGAGATAGTGTTAATCTTGACATAGATAGGTGCATGGTTTGTGCCGAACATACCATAGGCTCAGAAATCATTTTGGACACGCACGATGGAACTCCTACGTGACATGGGTCATGTCGAATCTTGTTTTGATCCATTTGGAAAGGTTTTAGTGTCAGTGCAACATAGGTGCATGGAATGCGCCAAATGTATCATAGGCTTAGAAATCAGTTTGGATGCACCAGATGGAACTCCTAGGTGACGAGGCTCAAGTGGAAGCTCGTTTTGGTCTGTTTGGAGATAGTGCTAATCTTGACTCAACATTGGTGCACGGTTTGCACGGAACATACCATAGGCTCGAAAATCATTTTAGACGCACCCGATGGAACTCCTAGGTGACATAGGTCATGTCGAATCACGTTTCGATCCGTTTGGAGATGGTGTTAGTGTCGGTGTAAGATAGGTGCACAGTTTGCACCAAACGTACCATAGGGTCAGAAACCGTTTTGGATGCACCGATGGTACTCATAGGAGACGAGGAACAACTGCAAGCTTTTTTTAGTCTGTTTAGAGATAGTGCTAGTCTTGATGCAAGATAGGTGCACGGTTTGCGCCGAACGTACCATAGGCATGGAAATCGCTTTGGAAGCACCTGATGGAACTTCTAGGTGACGTGGGTAATGTGGAATCTCATTTCAGTCCGTTTGGAGATGGTGTTAGTGTCAGTGCAACATAGGTGCATGGTATGAGCCAAATGTATCATAGGCTCAGAAATCATTTTGGACACACCCGATGGTTCTCCTACGTGACATGGCTCAAGTGGAAGATCATTTTGGTCCATTAGGAGATAGTACTAATCTTGACGTATATAGGTGCACAGTTTGTGCCAAATGTACCATAGGCTCAGAAATTGTTTTGGATGCACCCAATGGAACTCCAAGGTTAGTGGGTCATGTCGAATCTCGTTTCGATTAGTTTGGAAATGGTGTTAGCATCGGTGCAAGATAGGTGCATGGTTTGTGCCAAACATACCATAGGCTCAGAAAATCATTTTGGATGCACCCGATGGTACTCCTAGGTGACAAGGCTCAAGTGGATGCTAGTTCTCAGTCTGTTTGGAGATAGTGCTAATCATTACTCAAGATAGGTGCACGGTTTGCGAAGAATGTACCATACGCTCAGAAATCAATTTGGACGCAAATGATTGAATTCCTAGGTGACTGGGTCATGTGGAATCTCGTTTCAGTCCGTTTGGAGATGGTGTTAGTGTTGGTGCAAGATTGGGTGCATGGTTTGTGCCAAATGTACCATATGCTCAGAAATCATTTTGGACACACCCGATGGTACTCCTAGGTGATGAGGCCGAAGTGGAAGCTCATTTCGGTCCGTTTGGAGATAGTGCTAATCTTGACGCAGATAGGTGCATGGCTTGCACCGAACGTACCATAGGCTCAGAATAAATTTTGGACGCGCCCAATGGAACTCCTACTTGACGTGTGTCATGTCGAATCCCGTTTCGATGCATTTGGAGATGGTGTTAGTGTTGGTGCAAGAAAGATGCATGGTTTGGGCCAAACATACCATGGCTCAGAAATCGGTTTGGACACACCCGATGGTACTCCTACATGACGAGGCTCAAGTGGAAGCTCATTTCAGTCCGTTAGGAGATAGTGCTAGTCTTCAAGCAGATAGGTGCATGGTGTTTGCCAAACATACCATAGGCTCAGAAATTGTTTTGGATGCACCCGATGGAACTCCTAGGTGAGTGGGTCATGTCGAATCTCATTTTGATCCATTTGGACACGGTGTTAGTGTCGGCGCAAGATAGGTGCACGGTTTGCGCCAAACATACCATAGGCTCTAAAATCGTTTTGGATGCACCCGATGGTACTCCTAGGTGACGAGGCTCAAGTGGAAGCTAGTTCTCAGTCCATTTGGAGATAGTGCTAATCGTGACTCAAGATAGGTGCATGGTTTGCGCCGAACGTACCATATGCTCAGAAATCGATTTGGACGCAAACGATGGAACTCCTAGGTGACTGGGTCATGTGGAATCTCATTTCAGTCTGTTTGGAGACGATGTTATTGTCGGTGCAAGATAGGGTGCATGGTTTGCGCCAAACATACCATAGGCTCAGAAATCGTTTTGGACACACCCGATGGTACTCCTAGGTGACGTGGCTGAAGTGGAAGCTCATTTCGGCCCGTTTGGACATAGTGCTAAACTTGACGTAGATACATGCATGGTTTGCGCCGAACGTATCATAGGCTCATAAATCATTTTGGACGCGCCCGATGGAACTCCTAGGTGACATGGCTGAAGTGGAAGCTCATTTTGGTCCGTTTGGAAATAGTGCTAAACTTGACGTAGATACGTGCATGGTTTGCACTGAATGTACCATAGGCTCATAAATTGTTTTGGACACACCCGATGGAACTCCTACGTGATGTGGGTCTTGTCGAATCTCATTTCGATCCATTTGGAGATGGTGTTAGTGTCGGTGCAAAATAGGTACATGGTTTGGGACAAACATACCATGGCTCAGAAATCGTTTTGGACTCACCCGATGGTACTCCTACATGACGAGGCTCAAGTGGAAGCTTGTTTCGGTCCATTAGGAGATAGTGCTAATCTTGAAGCAGATAGGTGCACGGTTTGGGCCAAACGTACCATTGGCTCAGAAATCATTTTGGATGCACCCGATGGAACTCCTAGGTGAGTGGGTCATGTCGAATCTCATTTTGATCTATTTGGACATGGTGCTAGTGTCGGTGCAAGATAGGAGCACGGTTTGTGCCAAACATACCATAGGCTCAGAAATCATTTTGGATGCACCTGATGGTACTATTAGGTGATGAGGCTCAAGCGGAAGCTAGTTCTCAGTCCGTTTGGAGATAGTGCTAATCATGACTCAAGATAGGTGCATGGTTTGCGCCGAACGTACCATACACTCGGAAATCGATTTGGACGCAAACAATGGAAGTCCTTGGTGGCTGGGTCATGTGGAATCTTGTTTCAGTCCGTTTGGAGATGGTGTTATTGTCGGTGCAAGATAGGGTGCATGGTTTGAGCCAAACATACCATAGGTTCAGAAAATTGTTTTGAACACACCCGATGGTACTCCTAGGTGACGTGGCTGAAGTGGAAGCTCATTTTGGTCCATTTGGAGATAGTGCTAATCTTGACGTAGATACGTGCATGGTTTGCGCCGAACGTACCATAGGCTCATAAATCATTTTGGACGCACCCGATGGAACTCCTACGTGACGTGGGTCTTTTCGAATCTAGTTTCGATCCATTTGGAGACGGTTTTAGTGTCGGTGCAAGATAGGTGCACGATTCACGCCAAACATACCATGGCTTAGAAATCGTTTTGGACGCACCAGATGGTACTCCTAGGTGATGAGGCTCAAGTGGAAGCTCGTTTTGGTCTGTTTGGAGATAGTGCTAATCTTGACTCAAGATAGGTGCACGGTTTGCATGGGACATACCATAGGCTCAGAAATCGTTTTAGACGCACCCGATGGAACTCCTAGGTGACATAGGTCATGTCGAATCATGTTTTGATCCGTTTGGAGATGGTGTTAGTGTCAGTGTAAGATAGGTGCACAGTTTGCACCAAACGTACCATAGGCTCAGAAACCGTTTTGGATGCACCGATGGTACTCGTAGGAGACGAGGAACAACTGCAAGCTTGTTTCAGTCTGTTTAGAGATAGTGCTTGTCTTGATTCAAGATAGGTGCACGGTTTGCGCTGAACCTACGATAGCCTCAAAAATCACTTTGGCAGCACGTGATGGAACTTCTAGGTGACGTGGATCATGTGGAATCTCATTTTAGTCCGTTTGGAGACGGTGTTAGTGTTAGTGCAACATAGGTGCAGGGTATGCGGCAAATGTATCATAGGCTCAGAAATCATTTTGGACACACCCGATGGTTCTCCTATGTGACGAGGCTCAAGTGGAAGATTGTTTTGGTCCGTTAGGAGATAGTGCTAATCTTGACGTAGATAGGTGCACGGTTTGTTTGGATATAGTGCTAATCTTGACTCAAGATAGGCGCACAGTTTGTGCAGGACGTACCATAGGCTCGGAAATCATTTCAGATGCACCAGATGGAACTCCTAGGTGACACGGGTCATGTCGAACCATGTTTTGATCCATTTGTGGACTGTGTTAGCGTCGGTGTAAGATAGGTGCATGGTTTGCGCCAAACGTACCATAGGCTCAGAAACCGTTTTGGATTGCACCGATGGTACTCGTAGGATACGAGGATCAAGTGCAAGTTTGTTTTAGTCTGTTTAGAGATAGTGCTAGTCTTGACGCAAGATAGGTGCACGGTTTGCGCTGAACGTACCATAGGCTCAGAAATCGCTTTGGAAGCACCTGATGGAACTTCTAGGTGACGTGGGTCATGTGGAATCTTGTTTTAGTCCGTTTGGAGATGGTGTTAGTGTTAGTGCAACATAGGTGCATGGTATGCGCCAATTGTATCATAGGCTCAGAAATCATTTTGGACACACCTGATGGTTCTCCTACGTGATGAGGCTCAAGTGGAAGATCATTTCGGTCCATTAGGAGATAGTGCTAATCTTGACGTAGATTGGTGCACGGTTTGTGCCAAACGTACCATAGGCTCAGAAATCATTTGGGTTACACCCGATAGAACTCCTAGGTGAGTGGGTCATGTCGAATCTCATTTCGATCCATTTGGACTCGATGTTAGCGTCGGTGCAAGATAGGTGCACGGTTTGTGCCAAACATTCCATAGGCTCATAAATCATTTTGGATGCACCTGATGGTACTCCTAGGTGATGAGGCTCAAGTGGAAGCTAGTTCTTAGTCTGTTTGGAGATAGTGCTAATCATGACTCAAGATAGGTGCACAGTTTGCAAAGAATGTACCATACGCTCGGAAATTGATTTGGATGCAAATGATGGAACTCCTAGGTAACTGGGTCATGTGGAATCTCATTTCAGTCCATTTGGAGACGGTGTTAGTGTCGGTGCAAGATAGGTGCATAGTTTGGGCCAAACATACGATGTCTCAGAAATCATTTTGGACGCACTAGATGGTACTCCTAGGTGATGAGGCTCAAGTGGAAGCTCATTTTGGTCCGTTTGGAGATAGTGCTAATCTTATCTCAAGATAAGTGCACGGTTTGCACGGAACGTACCATAGGCTCAGAAATCATTTTGGATGCAACCGATGGAACTCCTAGGTGACACGGGTCATGTCGAATCATGTTTTGGTCCATTTGGAGCTGGTGTTAGTGTCGGTGCAATATAGGTGTACGGTTTGCGCCAAACGTACCATAGGCCCAAAAACCGTTTTGGATGCACCGATGGTACTCGTAGGTGACAAGTATCAAGTGCAAGCTTGTTTCAGTCTGTTTAGAGATAGTGCTAGTCTTGACGCAAGATAGGTGCACGGTTTGCACCAAACATACCATAGGCTCGGAAATTGCTTTGGAAGCACCCGATGGAACTTGTAGGTGACGTGGGTCATGTGGAATCTCATTTCAGTCCGTTTGGAGATAGTGTTAGTGTCAGTGCAACATAGGTGCATGATATACGCCAAATGTATCATAGGCTCAGAAATCATTTTGGACACACCCTATGGTACACCTATGTGACAAGGCTCAAGTGGAAGCTTGATTCGATCTGTTTGGACACGGTATTAGTGTCGGTGCAAGATAGGTGCACGGTTTGCGCCAAACATACCATAGGCTTAGAAATTGTTTTGGAATCACCCGATGGTACTCCTAGGTGACAAGGCACAAGTGGAAGCTCGTTCTCAGTCTGTTTGGATATAGTGCTAATCATGAATCAAGATTGGTGCATGGTTTGCCCCGAACGTACCATACGCTCGGAAATCAATTTGGACGCAAACAATGGAACTCCTAGGTGACTAGGTCATGTGGAATCTCATTTCAGTCTGTTTGGAGATGGTGTTAGTGTCGGTGCAAGATAGGGTGCATGGTTTGTGCCAAATGTGCCATAGGCTCAGAAATCATTTTGGACACACCCGATGGTACTCCTAGGTTATGAGGCTGAAGTGGAAGCTCATTTCAGACCGTTTGGAGATAGTGTTAATCTTGACGCAGATAGGTGCATGGTTTGTGCCGAACGTACCATAGGCTCAGAAATCATTTTGGACGCGCCCGATGGAACTCCTACGTGACATGGGTCATGTTGAATCTTGTTTCGATACATTTGGAAAGGTTTTAGTGTCAGTGCAACATAGGTGCATGGAATGCGCCAAATGTATCATAGGCTCAGAAATCATTTTGGACACACCAGATGGAACTCCTAGGTGATGAGGCTCAAGTGGAAGCTCGTTTCAGGTCTGTTTGGAGATAGTGCTAATCTTGACTCAAGATTGGTGCACGGTTTGCGCGGAATGTACCTTACGCTCGGAAATCGTTTTAGACACACCCGATGGAACGCCTAGGTGACACAGGTCATGTCGAATCATGTTTTCATCCATTTGGAGATGGTGTTAGTGTCGGTGTAAGATAGGTGCACGGTTTGCGCCAAACGTACCATAGGCTCAGAAAGTGTTTTGGATGCACCGATGGTACTCGTAGGAGACGAGGATCAAGTGCAAGCTTGTTTCAATTTGTTTAGAGATAGTGCTAGTCTTGACGCAAGATAGGTGCATGGTTTGCATCGAACGTACCATAGGCTTGGAAATCACTTTGGAAGCACCTAATGGAACTTCTAGGTGACATGGGTAATGTGGAATCTCGTTTCAGTCCGTTTGGAGACGGTGTTAGTGTCAGTGCAACATAGGTGCATGGTATGAGCCAAATGTATCATAGGCTCATAAATCATTTTGGACACACTCGATGGTTCTCCTATGTGACGAGGCTCAAGTGGAAGATCATTTCGGTCCGTTAAGAGATAGTACTGAATCTTGATGTATATGGGTGCATGGTTTGTGCCAAATGTACCACAGGCTCAGAAATCATTTTGGATGCACCCAATGGAACTCCTAGGTGAGTGGGTCATGTCAAATCTCATTTCGATCCGTTTGGACACTGGTGTTAGCGTCGGTGCAAGATAGGTGCACGGTTTTTGCCAAACATACCATAGGCTCAGAAAATCATTTTGGATGCACCCGATGGTACTCCTAGGTGACAAGGCTCAAGTGGAAGCTAGTTCTCAGTCTGTTTGGAGATAGTGCTAATCATGACTCAAGATAGGTGCACGGTTTGCAAAGAACGTACCATACGCTCGGAAATCAATTTGGACGCAAATGATTGAATTCCTAGGTGACTGGGTCATGTGGAATCTCGTTTCAGTCCGTTTGGAGACGGTGTTAGTGTTGGTGCAAGATAGGGTGCATGGTATGTGCCAAACGTACCATATGCTCAGAAATCATTTTGGACACACCCGATGGTACTCCCTAGGTGACGAGGCCAAAGTGGAAGCTCATTTCGGTCCGTTTGGTGATAGTGCTAATCTTGACGCAGATAGGTGCATGGTTTGCGCCGAACGTACCATGGGCTCAGAATAAATTTTGGACGCGCCTAATGGAACTCCTACGTGACATGTGTCGTGTCGAATCCTGTTTCGATGCATTTGGAGACAGGTGTTAGTGTCGGTGCAAGAAAGATGCATGGTTTGGGCCAAACATACCATGGCTCAGAAATCGGTTTGGACACACCCGATAGTACTCCTACGAGACGAGGCTCAAGTGGAAGCTCATTTCGGTCCGTTAGGAGATAGTGCTAGTCTTCAAGCAGATAGGTGCATGGTGTTTGCCAAACATACCATAGGCTCAGAATTTGTTTTGGATGCAACCGATGGAACTTCTAGGTGAGTGGGTCATGTTGAATCTCGTTTTGATCCGTTTGGACACGGTGTTAGTGTCAGCGCAAGATAGGTGCACGGTTTGCGCCAAACATACCATAGGCTCTGAAATCATTTTCGATGCACCCGATGGTACTCCTAGGTGACGACGCTCAAGTGGAAGCTAGTTTTCAGTCCATTTGGAGATAGTGCTAATCATGACTCAAGATAGGTGCATGGTTTGTGCCGAACGTACCATACGCTCAGAAATCGATTTGGACGCAAATGATGGAACTCCTAGGTGACTGGGTCATGTGGAATCTCATTTCAGTCCATTTGGAGATGGTGTTATTATCGGTGCAAGATAGGGTGCATGGTTTGTGCCAAACATACCATAGGCTCAGAAATCATTTTGGACACACCCGATGGTACTCCTAGGTGACGTGGCTGAAGTGGAAGCTCATTTTGGCCCGTTTGGACATAGTGCTAAACTTGACGTAGATACATGCATGGTTTGTGCCGAACGTATCATAGGCTCATATATCATTTTGGACGCACCCGATGGAACTCCTACGTGATGTGGGTCTTGTCGAATCTCGTTTCGATCCATTTGGAGATGATGTTAGTGTCGGTGCAAGATAGGTGCATGGTTTGGGCCAAACATACCATGGCTCAGAAATCATTTTGGATGCACCCGATGGTACTCCTACGTGACGAGGCTCAAGTGGAAGCTCGTTTCGGTCCGTTAGGAGATAGTGCTAATCTTGAAGCAGATAGGTGCATGATTTGTGCCAAACATACCATAGGCTCAGAAATCATTTTGGATGCACCCGATGCAACTCCTAAGTGAGTGGGTCATGTCGAATCTCGTTTCGATCCGTTTGAACACGGTGTTAGTGTCGGTGCAAGATAGGTGCACAGTTTGCGCCAAACATACCATAGGCTCTAAAATCATTTTGGATGCACCCGATGGTACTCCTAGGTGATGAGGCTCAAGTGGAAGCTAGTTCTCAGTCTGTTTGGAGATAGTGCTAATCATGACTCAAGATAGGTGCATGGTTTGCGCCGAACGTACCATACGCTTGGAAATCGATTTGGATGCAAACGATGGAACTCCTAGGTGACTGGGTCATGTGGAATCTCGTTTCAGTCCGTTTGGAGATGGTGTTATTGCCGGTGCAAGATAGGGTGCATGGTTTGTGCCAAACATACCATAGGCTCAGAAATCATTTTAGACACACCTGATGGTACTCCTAGGTGACATGGCTGAAGTGGAAGCTCATTTCGGTCCGTTTGGAGATAGTGCTAATCTTGATGTAGATACGTGCATGGTTTGTGCCGAACGTACCATAGGCTCATAAATCGTTTGGATGCACCTAATGGAACTCCTACATGACGTGGGTCTTATCGAAACTCGTTTTGATCCATTTGGAGAAGGTGTTAGTGTTAGTGCAAGAAAGGTGCACGGTATGCGCCAAACATACCATGGCTCAGAAATCGTTTTGGACTCACTAGATGGTACTCCTAGGTGACGAGCCTCAAGTGGAAGCTCATTTCGGTCTGTTTGGAGATAGTGCTGATCTTGACTCAAGATAGGAGCACGGTTTGCGCGGAACATACCATAGGCTCAGAAATCATTTTGGATGCACCCGATGGTACTCCTAGGTGACGAGGCTCAAGTGGAAGCTAGTTCTCAGTCCGTTTGGAGATAGTGCTAATCATGACTCAAGATAGGTGCATGGTTTGTGCCGAACGTACCATCCGCTCGGAAATCGATTTGGACGCAAACGATGGAACTCCTAGGTGGCTGGGTCATGTGGAAATCTTATTTCAGTCCATTTCGAGATGGTGTTATTGTTGGTGCAAGATAGGGTGCATGGTTTGAGCCAAATGTACCATAGGTTCAGAAAATTGTTTTGAACACACCCGATGGTACTCCTAGGTGACATGGCTGAAGTGGAAGCTCATTTCGGTCCATTTGGAGATAGTGCTAATCTTGACGTAGGTACGTGCATGGTTTGCGCCGAACGTACCATAGACTCATAAATCATTTTGGACGCACCCGATGGAACTCCTACGTGATGTGGGTCTTGTCGAATCTCGTTTCGATCCATTTGGAGGTGGTGTTAGTGTCGGTGCAAGATAGGTGCATGGTTTGCGCCAAACATACCATGGCTCAGAAATCGTTTTGGACGCAACAGATGGTACTCCTAGGTGACAAGGCTCAAGTGGAAGCTCGTTTTGGTCTGTTTGGAGATAGTGCTAATCTTGACTCAAGATAGGTGCACGGTTTGCATGGAACATACCATAGGCTCGGAAATCATTTTAGACGCACCCGATGGAACTCCTAGGTGACATAGGTCACGTCGAATCACGTTTCGATCTGTTTGGAGATGGTGTTAGTGTCGGTGTAAGATAGGTGCACAGTTTGCGCCAAACGTACCATAGGGTCAGAAACCGTTTTGGATGCACCGATGGTACTCGTAGGAGACGAGGAACAACTGCAAGCTTGTTTTAGTCTGTTTAGAGATAGTGCTAGTCTTGACGCAAGATAGGTGCACGGTTTGTGCCGAACATACGATAGCCTCAAAAATCACTTGGCAGCACGTGATGGAACTTCTAGGTGACATGGATCATGTGGAATCCTTGTTTTAGTCCATTTGGAGATGGTGTTAGTGTCAGTGCAACATAGGTGCATGGTATGCAGCAAATGTATCATAGGCTCAGAAATCATTTTGGACACACCCGATGGTTCTCCTACGTGACGAGGCTCAAGTGGAAGGTCATTTCAGTCCGTTAGGAGATAGTGCTAATCTTGACGTAGATAGGTGCATGGTTTGTTTGGATATAGTGCTAATCTTGACTCAAGATAGGCACACGGTTTGTGCAGAACATACCATAGGCTCGGAAATCGTTTCAGACACACCCGATGGAACTCCTAGGTGACACGGGTCATATCGAATCATGTTTTGATCCATTTGGGGACTGTGTTAGCATCGATGTAAGATAGGTGCATGGTTTGCGCCAAACGTACCATAGGCTCAGAAATCATTTTGGATGCACTGATGGTACTCGTAGGATACGAGGATCAAGTGCAAGTTCGTTTTAGTCTAGTTTAGAGATAGTGCTAGTCTTGACGCAAGATAGGTGCATGGTTTGCGCTGAACGTACCATAGGCTTAGAAATCGCTTTGGAAGCACCTGATGGAACTTCTAGGTGACGTGGGTCATGTGGAATCTTGTTTCAGTCCATTTGGAGATGGTGTTAGTGTTAGTGCAACATAGGTGCATGGTATGCGCCAAATGTATCATAGGCTCGGAAATCATTTTGGACACACCCGATGGTTCTCCTACATGACGAGGCTCAAGTGGAAGATCGTTTCGGTCCGTTAGGAGATAGTGCTAATCTTGACGTAGATTGGTGCACGGTTTGTGCCAAATGTACCATAGGCTCAGAAATCATTTTGGTTACACCAGATAGAACTCCTAGGTGAGTGGGTCATGTCGAATCTCATTTCGATCCGTTTGGACACGGTGTTAGCGTCGGTGCAAGATAGGTGCACGGTTTGTGCCAAACATTCCATAGGCTCAGAAATCATTTTGGATGCACCTGATGGTACTCCTTGGTGATGAGGCTCAAGTGGAAGCTAGTTCTCAGTATGTTTGGAGATAGTGCTAATCATGACTCAAGATAGGTGCACAGTTTGCGAAGAACGTACCGTACGCTCAGAAATCGATTTGGACGCAAATGATGGAACTCCTAGGTAACTGGGTCATGTGGAATCTCATTTCAATCTGTTTGGAGACGGTGTTAGTGTCGGTGCAAGATAGGTGCATGGTTTGGGCCAAACATATGATGGCTTAGAAATCATTTTGGACACACCAGATGGTACTCCTAGGTGATGAGGCTCAAGTGGAAGCTCATTTTGGTCCGTTTGGAGATAGTGCTAATCTTGTCTCAAGATAAGTGCACGGTTTGCACGGAACGTACCATAGGCTCAGAAATCATTTTGGATACACCCGATGGAACTCCTAGGTGACACGGGTCATGTCGAATCACGTTTTGGTCCATTTGGAGATGGTGTTAGTGTCGGTGCAATATAGGTGTATGGTTTGTGCCAAATGTACCATAGGCCCAAAAACCGTTTTGGATGCACCGATGGTACTCGTAGGTGACAAGTATCAAGTGCAAGCTTATTTTAGTCTGTTTAGAGATAGTGCTAGTCTTGATGCGAGATAGGTGCACGGTTTGCGCCGAACGTACCATAGGCTCGGAAATCGCTTTGGAAGCACCCGATGGAACTTGTAGGTGACATAGGTCATGTGGAATCTCATTTCAGTCCGTTTGGAGACAGTGTTAGTGTCAGTGCAACATAGGTGCATGATATACGCCAAATGTATCATAGGCTCAGAAATCATTTTGGACACACCCTATGGTACACCGACGTGACGAGGCTCAAGTGGAAGCTCATTTTGGTCCGTTAGGAGATAGTGCTAATCTTGACGCAGATAGGTGCACAGTTTGTGCCAAACATACCTTAGGCTCAGAAATCATTTTAGATGCACCCGATGGAACTTCTAGGTGAGTGGGTCATGTCAAATCTCATTTCGATCTGTTTGGACACGGTATTAGTGTCGGTGCAAGATAGGTGCACGGTTTGCGCCAAACATACCATAGGCTTAGAAATTGTTTTGGATGCACCCGATGGTACTCCTAGGTGACAAGGGACAAGTGGAAGCTCATTCTCAGTCCGTTTGGATATAGTGCTAATCATGACTCAAGATTGGTGCATGGTTTGCGCCGAACGTACCATACGTTCGGAAATTGATTTGGACGCAAACAATGGAACTCCTAGGTGACTGGGTCATGTGGAATCTCATTTCGATCCATTTGGAGATGGTATTAGTGTCGGTGCAAGATAGGGTGCATGGTTTGTGCCAAACGTGCCATAGGCTCAGAAATCATTTTGGACACACCCGATGGTACTCCTAGGTGATGAGGCTGAAGTGGAAGCTCATTTCGGTCCGTTTGGAGATATTGTTAATCTTGACGTAGATAGGTGCATGGTTTGCGCTGAACGTACCATAGGCTTAGAAATCATTTTGGACGCGCTCGATGGAACTCCTACGTGACATGGGTCATGTCGAATCTTGTTTCGATCCATTTGGAAAGGTTTTAGTGTCAGTGCAATATAGGTGCATGGAATGCGCCAAATGTATCATAGGCTCAGAAATCATTTTGGATGCACCAGATGGAACTCCTAGGTGACGAGGCTCAAGTGGAAGCTCGTTTCGGTCTGTTTGGAGATAGTGCTAATCTTGACTCATGATTGGTGCACGGTTTGCGCGGAACGTACCTTACGCTCAGGAAATCATTTTAGACGCACCCGATGGAATGCCTAGGTGACACGGGTCATGTCGAATCATGTTTCAATCTGTTTGGAGATGGTGTTAGTGTCGGTGTAAGATAGGTGCACTGGTTTGCGCCAAACATACCATAGGCTCAGAAACTGTTTTGGATACACCGATGGTACTCGTAGGAGACGAGGATCAAGTGCAAGCTTGTTTCAGTCTGTTTAGAGATAGTGCTAGCCTTGGCACAAGATTGGTGCACGGTTTGCGCCGAACGTACCATAGGCTTGGAAATCGCTTTGGAAGCACCTAATGGAACTTCTAGGTGACGTGGGTATTGTGGAATCTCGTTTCAGTCCGTTTGGAGATGGTGTTAGTGTCAGTGCAACATAGGTGCATGGTATGAGCCAAATGTATCATAGGCTCAGAAATCATTTTGGACACACCCGATGGTTCTCCTATGTGACGAGGCTCAAGTGGAAGATCATTTCGGTCCGTTAAGAGATAGTACTAATCTTGATGTATACGGGTGCACGGTTTGTGCCAAATGTACCATGGGCTCATAAATCGTTTTGGATGCACCCAATGGAACTCCTAGGTGAGTGGGTCATGTCAAATCTCGTTTCGATCTGTTTGGACATGGTGTTTGCGTCGGTGCAAGATAGGTGCACAGTTTGTGCCAAACATACCATAGGCTTAGAAAATCATTTTGGATGCACCTGATGGTACTCCTAGGTGACAAGGCTCAATTGGAAGCTAGTTCTCAGTCTATTTGGAGATAGTGCTAATCATGACTCAAGATAGGTGCACAGTTTGCGAAGAACGTACCATACGCTCGGAAATCGATTTGGACGCAAATAATGGAACTCCTAGGTAACTGGGTCTACCTAGGGTCTATAACGGATGTCGGATCGTTACAATCCTCCCCTCCTTATAAAAAGCTCATCCTCGAGCTTTCCCGGGGTACTATTGGGTACTGCACTTGGGAAAGTTTGGGGTTTCCAAGTATATGCATTGTAAGACGTGCACTTTTCTATGTTCCACTAACTTTTTCTTCTCTAGGGTCATAAGGGGATGCGGGTTTACTTTATCCAACCTTCTAGTGATGGTGCCTTCCTGTCCTTAGGGCGTCCTTACTTCTCCTTGGAATAATTCCAAGTTTAGAACTTTGGTTGCTATCTCAAATTTTGGGAAACAGAGTTTTTGGGCACTTTCTATGTTCGAGCGGATAGTTTGGTCCACTTGTCAGGCTATCCAGAGGCTACGGTTTTTGATAGTTAACTTAGGTCATTCAGTTATCCAATTTGGCAGATGGTCCGCCGCATCTGTCGAACTCTTTATTGAATCATGATCTATAAATAGACCAACAGTGACTAATGGAATTCATTACTTCCCACTTCTATCTCTCACTATTGCTGTTGCTGCTGGTACCGTCGTTGTCGCCGTGCGCATGTCTAGGAAGGTTTGGGTGGTCCAGAAGCATCCACGCATGCCTTCATCATGAGTGATAGGTAATCTTCCTGATTCTACATTAGGGTCAAATTGTCTTGGTGACTTGGTAGGGCATACATAGGAGTACACTTGCTTTGATGTGAACATGGTCATGTTGTTTTGAATGGCTGAATGGTTGGGATTGTTGTTCTCATGATGGCTGCTGAGATATTGCTATCTACGATGGTGGTGGATGGTCCATGAGTGTTGTAGACACTCCACTACTGGGTTCATTCTCCTTTACCTTGTACTCACAGGTCGAGTTGGCAGAATACTCCGATGAGATGTCAGATGGTTTCGTTGTCTTTTGTGGTTCTCTGTCTAGGTCAAAATTGTTTGTGTATGTTCCATCTGGCGGTCTATGGGTCATGGAGGCATGTTCCGATGTGGTAGACCTTTCTTAGGCGTAGTCAACCTACCAGAGGTGCTGATAGTTGGTTTGGGGGTTATGACAGACACTCCGCCCATGTCTCTCTATTGCTGAATTTAGTTCTAACTTTACTCCAATGGTTAACCAAGCTTATGGATACTCATCATGTGTAGAGTAGGGCTTATATATGAGCTGTTGGTTGCATTGTTACTCCCTTCCTGTATTAGTGCTTGCTATTTTGGCTTCGACTTAGCTCCATAGGGTGTGCTGTCTTCTTGACTACATGTTCGAGTACTCCTTTCATATTCATGCTAATCCAATTTCTCCACAATCTCAATTTTCCTTTTCTTCATGTTGTAGGTCCACCATGGATTCTAACTTGTGGGAGGACAAGTTGTCGGAGGTGGTGTCCTGTGACACACCTACTAAGGAGTCTGAGTCTAAGGGGACCTTCCCCATGGATTTGGCAGCTATACCTGAGGAATGCTTCAGTTGGACGGCTTTGGGCTTTAGCAGGGCTACACTGTCGAGGTAGCTTGAGTAGGCCAGAGACTCGCCATCTCCTTTCTTCCACACACGTGTCCAGTATAAGATATACCGAGGGGGCATTGACATTAGGCCAATGCACTCGGAGCAGCAATGGTTGTGCTGGGCCTATCTGTAGACTCTTGCTCAGTTGACCGGCTTGGTGGGGAAGCTAAAGGCCATTGGTTAGAAGAAAGGTGCTTGGGTTCTGTCATGGCTGGAACAAGATTGTGATTCGTCAGTTCTATGCTACCTTGGAGGTCCATGTTGAGATTGAGATGTTGATGTGGATGATGGGTACTTGTGGGTTTGAGGCCTCCTTTAGGGATCTTACTACTGTGGTAGGGCTAGACTACCATTGGATGAAAAGTGGCAAATTGGTTGCTAGTCTTCCCGTGCTGCTGGCAGGTGAATTGTCCAAACTTTTCTATTAGGAAGCTTCCGTATTCGGTCCAAAGGGTGGGATGAGGAGGATTCCCAAGGTGCTCTATGAGATCTTGAGGCATACCATCATGCTGTCTGCCATGGCTGAGGGTGGTACCATGGTTGGCCTTCCTTGGAGGTCATCTACGCTGTGCTATCTAGTGATGAGTTGAACTTGCTGTACTTGCTAGTAAACCAGATGCTAGAGTGTAAGCGGTATTTACGCGCTCCCTTAGCGCTGTAGCCATACATCATGGCTTTGGTACTTCGCACTATGGAGGACTTCTATGGGGTTTGTGAGGTTCAGCACTGGGCCTTCGTTTCATACCGACATGATGAGTCTTTCTTGGAGAGGCCACCTTCACCATAGTTTGGTAGAATGTCAAAGTTGGACTCCTAAGGTAAGCTTGATGTTCTCTTGCTACATCTCACTTTTCCTTGTCACATTTTTTCAACTGCGCGCCATAGGCTTGATCCAATTTTGGGCTTCCAACCTATTTTTTTCTTTTCTTGTACTCATCATTCGGTTATCCTTTTGCAGGCTCTTTCTGGCTTAGATGGTATAGTCCGCAGTGATCATCAGGGCACCTGTTCTCTTGCGGCTATAGGACTTGCAAGCATTGGAGGTCTCATGGATTCATCTTTCTTGTTTTGGTATTGATCTTAGGCGTAGGGTCCGCTTGGATAGGGGCCTAACTCAAATTTGCGAACTTAATCATGTGTGTGAATTCCTTCCGGTTGTTGGTCCTTGTATGGTAGGTCATATGCTACATTTGGGTAATGTCTGAACTTGGTCTGATATTTCTTGTGGTGACAGTCGATTCGTCCAATTTGTGTCGTTGATGTCCTTCTTACTTGCATTAACATCCTTGTTCTTGTGTTCGCTGTGATGGGACAAGGGGTTATTCCTGATCTTTTGGTGAGTGTGGATAAACTCGATTTAGGGTGGATTCGATGTTGGTTGTCTGACTACAATGACCACATGGTTGCTGCGCCTTAGCAATAGGTACACCGGCTCTAATTCTGATGTTCTTGCCGTGCCAAGAACACCATGAACCTGCAAGCAACCGAGAACAAGCAAGAACAAGATGAACAAGCAAATAACTCACGGATTTAAGCCAAAGGCTGAATTTGAATCACAAGTTGGGGTCTTGAAACAAGCAAATCGGGTGGTCTAGCCAACACACGCATTTACAAGGAAGAAACATCAACTATCTTGCATCTAAACAAAACCCACTCTCATTCCGATGGCTGCTAGTTCTATTTATAAGGAGGAGAGCACAAGGGGGAGTGGGAAACACTAATCTAGGCTTCCCTTAATGGGCTCTAGTCAGTACAAGGCCTAGGCCGAAGCTATAGGTCTATGCATCCTTTTGCTTATTGCACATAGCTTCGGTAGATTCTGATAGTGGGGTTGGACCCATCTGAAAGAGGACGACGAGCTCTTTCCAACAAGTCAAAAACCAGCTTCATTGGATCTCGTATCAAGGAGTTATGGTATTTTTGATGGAGTGTTTCCTGTTGTCTCGAGATGAGCTGAGCACCGCATTAAAGATGATTCCCACTTGTTCGGCTGCTCCAGCCTCATCATGGTGTCTAAACATGAGGCAATGGGGTCTTGACCAACATTCCTAAGAATAAGACAATCATCACTATGATTTAGTAGCATCCAATTATAAGATGAGTTTGTATGAACAACAAGGAACGACTTTACCTGATAATTAAGTTGTTGTGCTCAAGCTCTTGTCATCGAACCTTGTTGTGCAACAAGTGTGGTTGTATCAATGGAAGGGGTGTCCTCATCATTCTCCCCTTCTTGCATTTGAGTCATCCTCGACTCTAGTTCACCCTCTTCTCCCAAATATGGCTTCAAATCTCCAATGTTAAATGTGGGGCTAACCCCAAAAGCTGCAGGTAGATCAAGTTTGTACACATTATCATTAATCCTTTCTAACACTTTAAAAGCACCATCGGCTCTAGGTAGCAACTTAGACTTTCGCAAATCAGGGAACCTATCTTTTCTCAAATGGAGCCAAACTAGATCACCAGGTTCAAAAATGACATGTTTCTTCCCTTTGCTACCAGCTAGTTTATATCTTGCATTCATGCACTCTATTTTCTCTTTAGTGGTTTCATGCAATTTTTAGATCAGTTCAGTACGTTGTTTAGCATCAAAGTTCACTTGCTCCGAGGTTGGAAGAGGTAACAAATCAATAGGAGCACGTGGCACAAACCCATAAACAATCTCAAAAGGGCTTTTCTTAGTGGCAGAATGCTGTGAACGATTATAAGCAAACTCAATATGAGGCAAGCTACTCTTCCCACATTTTTATGTTCTTTTTCAAACAACCCTAAGCAAAGTAGATAATGTTCTATTGACAACCTCAGTTTGTCCATCAGTTTGGGGATGACAAGTAGTGGAAAATAAAAGCTTAGTCCCTAGCTTAGCCCACAAAGTTCTCCAAAAATGACTAAGAAATTTTGCATCCTGATCAGAAACAATGGTGTTAGGCACATCGTGCAATCGTACAATCTCATGAAAGAACAAATCAGCAACATGTGTAGCATCATCGCTCTTATGACATGGTATGAAATGTGTCATTTTAGAAAATTTGTCCACAACAACAAATACACAATCCCTCCCCTTCTTTGTTCTAGGTAGTCCTAAAATAAAGTCCATTGAAATATCTTCCCACAGTGCACTTGGAATAGGAAGAGGCATGTATAAACCATGAGGATTAAGGCATGACTTAGCTTTTTGGCATGTTGTGCAGCGACCAATGACCTCTCCACATCTCTCCTCATCTTAGGCCAAAAGAATTGACCCGCAAGGATGTCCTCTATGTTTTTCACACCAAAATGTGCCATGAGTCCTCCATGTGCTTCCTGTAATAATAACAAACGCACGGAGCAAGCTGGAATGCATAGCTTGTTAGCTCGAAATACAAACCCATCAGCAAGGACGAATTTGTTCCAAGTTTGTCCCTCTTTGTAATTTAGCAACACATCCTTGAAATCATCATCATGAGAATATTGTGCTTTAATTGTTTCTAATCCAAATATTTTGAAATGAAGTTTGGACAGCATGGTATAATGCCTAGACAAAGCATCAGCAATGATGTTTTCTTTACCCTTCTTGTGTTTGATGACATAAGGGAAAGATTCAATGAACTCAACCCATTTAGCATGCCTACGGTTCAGTTTTGCTTGGCTTCGAATGTGTTTCAATGACTCATGATCAGAATGTATAACGAATTCTTTGGGCCATAAATAATGATGCCATGTTTCCAAGGTTCTAACTAAAGCAAGCAATTCCTTATCATAAGTAGAATAGTTCAGACTAGGCCCACTCAATTTTTTACTAAAACATGCTATAGGTTTGCCATCTTGTAGCAGCACACCACCCAAACCAATTCCACTAGCATCGCATTCAAGCTCAAAGGTTTTATTGAAATCAGGAAGTTGGAGCAAGGGTGCATGAGTTAACTTATCCTTGAGCGTGTTGAAAGCATCCTATTAGGCTGCAACCCAAGTGAAGGTTGCACCCTTCTTGGTGAGTTCATGTAGCAGGGCTGCAATGGTGCTAAAGCCCTTCACAAATCGAAGGTAGAAACCAACATGTTCTAGAAAACTCCGCACTTGTGTGACCATGCAGGGAACAGGCAAGTTGTGTATGGCCTCAACCTTGGCTTGATCAACTTCGATTCCCTGTGGTGTCACAACATATCCAAGAAAAAAGACTCGATCTGTGCAAAAGGTGCACTTCTCAAGGTTGCCAAACAAGTGTGCATCCCATAGAGCATTGAAAACGGCATGCAAATGATCAAGATGTTCCTCTAATGATCTACTATATATCAAGATGTCATCAAAGTATACCACCATGAATCTGCCAATAAAAGTGCATAAAACCTCATTCATTAATCTCATGAAAGTGCTGGATGCATTAGCCAATCCAAAGGGCATGACTAGCCATTCATATAAACCAAACTTAGTTTTAAATGATGTTTTTCATTCATCTCCTAGCTTCATGCGAATCTGGTTGTAACCACTACACAAATCAATTTTAGAGAATAGAATTGAGCCACTCAATTCATCAAGCATATCATCTAACCTAGGAATAGGATGACGATATCTGATTGTGATGTTGTTTAATGCTCTACAATCAACACACATGCACCATGATCCATCCTTCTTAGGAACTAAAAGCACGGGAACAGCACAAGGGCTAAGAGACTCACACACATAACCTTTGTTGAACAATTCTTGTACTTGTTGCTGAATCTCTTTTGTCTCATCCGGGTTGGTCCTATACGGCGCATGTTTAGGCAAGGAAGCCCCATGGATGAGGTTAATCTAGTGTTCAATCCCTCGAATTGGTGGCAGCCCTGGTGGTACCTCCTTTGGAAAAATATTGGCATACTCCTGCAAAAGATTAGTGGCAGCAGGAGGCAAAGATATAGATGTATCTTTGAGTGAACATAAAGTTTCTTTGCAAACCAAAGCATAGCAAACAGTAGTACTAGCATCAATCTCATCCAAATCAGATTTGGTGGCAAAGTAACAAGAGCCTTTCAGCTTGATCTCATTTTTATTATGATGAACAGATTTGCTAGACTTCTTCTAATGTTTCTCAAGTTCATTAGCGACAATCTGATTTTCACTAGCAACAGCCTGATTCTTAAGTCTGCTAGCTCTAGCAAGTTCATCTCTTAGAATAGCCTCAGGGGACATGGGGTGCAACACAATCTTCTTGTCATTTTGCACAAAAGAGTATTGTTTTGTTTTAGCAAAGTGCAAGGAATCTTTATCAAACTGCCATGGTCTACCTAACAACATAGAGCATGCTTGCATAGGCACAACATCGCATTCAATGGAATCATGACAAGAACCAATGGCAAACTCTACCCTTACCAATCGTGTTACCTTCACCTTGCCGCTGTTGTTAAGCCACTGAATGTAGTATGGCTGCGGGTGTGGTTTTGTGCTCAACGAAAGCTTCTCCACCATTTTAGCACTAGCCAAGTTATTGCAGCTTCCTCCATCTATGATCATACGGCAAGAGCGTTCCTTGATCACACACTTGGTTTGAAACAAAGTGAGGCGCTGATTTTGTTCAGCCCTCTCCATTTGCGCACTTAGCACCTGTTGCACCACGAGGCTCTCATAGTGCTCAGTAGCTTTAGCCCCAATGTGCCCTTCGTCTTGTTGGAAATCATCTCCTTCCGCTACATTGTTAGCAGCAAGCAAAGCATATGTTTCTTCATCAAAATCACTAGGAAAGGAGTACCCACCATCAGCTTGCACAACCATCACACGTGTGCTTGGGTAGTCCTTATGTATGTGGCCATATCCTTTGTAGTGTAGGCACTAAATATCCCTTGTTCTCCCCATGGATACCACCGAGGATGAACTCTTAGCAGATGTAGCCATTGCTCCTCTAGTTGGTTCACTTGGGCATGGTACATAATTTGTTGTAGAGGAGCGTGGCTTGATGGTCGAGGAAGATTGTGGGGGTGCACATGTTGATGGTGCAGCAGCATTGGAGGGTGTCCACGTGCTAGCACGACCTATAGGAATGTTAGCCCTCATGCTAGCTCATCGCCATGCACTTCTCATTCAACTTTGCAAGCAAGGTGAAATAAACGATGGACAGAATTATATTCCGTGTAAGCTAGAATGTCTTGAATCTTTTGGTTTAGCCCACCCATAAATCTAGCTATGGCACCATCCTCATTTTCCTCTAGCCCACAATGAAGCATACCCATTTGTAGCTCTTGATAGTACTCTTCTATAGATTTGGATCCTTGCCTCAATTGTTGCAACTTATGTAAAAGATCACGAGCATAATAAGAAGGAACAAATCTAGCCCACATGACCCATTTCATAGCATCCAAGTTGGTGTGTTATTTGGGTTCTTACGATGGTATTTAGACCACCAAACAGAGGGAAAGTCAGTAAACTCACTAGTGGCAGCCCTAACATGTTTGTCCTTAGGGAAATCATTGCACGTAAATTTCTGATCAATAGTTAATTCCCAACTAAGGTACATATCAGGATTATACCTACCATCAAAAGCAGGTATGGTGAATTTAATCTTGCCAAATGAGTCATCGACACGTACCTCTTGCCATGGTGGGCGAGGACCTATCTCATGGCGGTGGCGATGTTGTTCGATGCGTCGATGACCATTCACCTCCTCATCAAGCTCGGTCTCCGCTGCATATTCTTCTTCATCATGACCAGTAGCATTGTCCATGGTGTTGTTGTTGTTGTGATTGCGTCGTTTGAAACCATCACATCAATTTTGTTCCATCCTCTCCAATCGCTCTAAGACACCTACAAGAGATGTATTAACAGAACCAAGAGTGCCTTCCAAGGAAGCCAACTTGGTGTTGGTCTCAATCTGAGCCATCTCCAATTGTCCAAGGCACTCATTAATGACACGAATGTCCTTATCAAGGTGTTCAGCATGGAGCCACACTTTGTGTTCAAAGTGTTGCAATAAGGCTTTTGATCGAGGTGATTGTGGAGGGGTCCTTTCACCTTCTCCTGCCATGGTTAGTATGCAGCAAGGGAATCACAAGAAAATATGTCCTGCCGACTAACTGAATTAGGTGACAACAATTTTCATTCTCTCAGCATGTGCAACTGAGTTCTTACATGTCCTTACCTTGCTATGTAGATGGTGTTGGTGATGACAAGAACAACACAAGTAGTAGCAAGTAGAACCCTGTGACATTGTAGATAATTTGTGGAGCTGTAGGTGGCTTAAAAAAATCAAGGTACAGCTGGAATCACATTAGTCAATGCAAGTTGAATAAGTGTTCAAAGATAGTACCATGCTGGTCCTAGGCTAACCCATGCTAGAGATGCAAGCCTAGACACAAACGTTGTCACCGGACAGTAGCAAACAATGGAAATGATGAGAGTAAATAGCATCAACTTAACCCTTCTTTTTTTGTTTCTTTCCTTCCTCCTTTTCCTTTCTTTTTCTTTTCTATTTTCTATTGTGTTTTCTTTTTCTTTTCATTTCTTTTCTTTTCTTTTCGACAAGTTGCACAAACTGAACTTTTGCAATATGATTATAACAAGAATGCAGCAAGTAGCATAGACTTTCTTTTACTAGGGATAAGGATTGCAATAAGTATTACAAATATGCAATTTGAACTCTCTTGTTTTCAAAACTAAGTGTACTTAGATTTGCACCAAAAGGACAGATGCATAAGGTAGTGTTTATGTAGGCATGATTGAAGGTGATGGTGGTGAGGGTTTCAGTGAAAAGGTGGAGAGAGCAGCGGTGCTTTTGGTGGTGGTGGTGGTGGTATTGGTGGAGATTGCAGCAGTGGAAGTGGGGGGAAAGGCAATAGCGGATTGTGTGGTGACTAAAACATGAAAAGAACTCAAAACTCTAAAGGATTAGAACCTAAGAACCAGCACTTGACACCATGATGTAAACCACAAACTCAATAAGCAAAGAACTAAGCAGATCAGCAAGGCTCAAACTTGTGTTTGGAATTTCAGTTCTATCCTATTTTTATATTTCTGGACTATAGGTAAAGTAATGAACGATAAATCACTCACCAAAGAACCTTGCTCTAATACCACATGATGGGACAAGGGGTTGTTCCTGATCTTTTGGTGAGTGTGGATAAACTCGATTTGGGGTGGATTCGATGTTGGCTGTCTGACTACAATGACCACAAGGTTGCTGTGCCTTAGCAACAGGTACACCGGCTCTAATTGTGATGTTCTTGCCATGCCAAGAACACCATGAACCTGCAAGCAACCGAGAACAAGCAAGAACACGATGAACAAGCAAATTACTCACGGATTTAAGGCAAAGGCTGAATCTGAATCACAAGTTGGGGTCTTGAAACAAGCAAGTCGGGTGATCTAGCAGACACACGCGTTTACAAGGAAGAAGCAGCAGTTATCTTGAATCTAAACAAAACCCACCCTCATTCTAATGGCTGCTATTTCTATTTATAAGGAGGAGAGCACAAGGGGGAGTGGGAATCCCTAATCTAGGCATCCCTCATTGGGCTCTAGTCAGTACAAGGCCTAGGCCCAAGCTGTTGGTCTATGCATCCTTTTGCTTCCTGCGCATAGCTTCGATATATTCTAATAGTGGGGTTGGACCCATCTGAAAGAGGACAACGAGCTCTTTCCAACAAGTCAAAAACCAGCTTCATTGGATCTCGTATCAAGGAGTTATGTTATTTTTGATGGAGTGTTTCCTGCTGTCTTGAGATGAGCTGAGCGCCCCATTATTGATGATTCCCACTTGTTTGGCTGCTCCATCCTCATCATGGGGTCTAAACATGAGGCAATGGGGTCTTGACCAACATTCCTAAGAATAAGACAATCATCACCATGATTTAGTAGCATCCAATTCTGAGACGAGTTTGTATGAACAACAAGGAAAGACTTTACCTGATAATTAAGTTATCGTGCTCGAGCTCTTATCAGCAGACCTTGTTGTGCAGCAGGTGTGGTTGTATCAATGGAAGGGATGTCCTCATCATGACGTGACTCGAAAGATAAGGCCAAAGTTCACAAGGGATTCTATCGAGGGCTCTTTCAATGTCGGGGAAAGGGTAAGGGGTTATCTGGGATTCTAGGGAGGTTACGGGGTCCTAGGCTTCAGGGATACCTCAAGGGTTGGGAAAGACAAGGGGCTACAAGAAGGGCTAGGACATAACATCCAAGATGTTAAAAGGTAATGAAAACTTGATCATGAGCATCATCAGGCATAATCACCAAGTATCATGTCATTGGTGCATTTTATGTTTCATTTATTGCATACATATGTTGCATATGTGGTGTTGCTTTTGTTACATGAAATGATGTTAATAATGGTGATTAAGGTTCTTTGTGAATTTATATATGTAAAATTTTGCTTAAATAAATAAAATTTTGTTAAAATAAACTTTGATGTTTAAAGTGTGCTCTTCAACATAGAAGTGAAGTTGAGAAATGTTTTTAAATAAATATGTTTAAATTTGAGCTCAAAGATTGAATTCTATAATTGTTTCTCATACTTATTTGGCTAAGTCATGGAAAAGCAGCTATTAAGTTCAATTTTTGGTGATTTATTAAATCATTTTTTATAAATATAATTTGCCCAAACTTTGTTTCTTTGATTGATAGTATGTTTAAGCTTTTTTATGGTGTAATTGGTTGTGATGATTAATCAATAATTAGTTGTTAATTAATTGCTCAAAGTTGCTAACCCAAAACTGCTTGCAAACCCTAACTGAAGTTCAGTAGGTTCAGTTTAAAGGTACACATGTTCTTCACCCTATATCTTACTAACCAGCTAGAATTAGGGGAGGATTCTTGAAGCAAAGTTGGAGAGCAGATCAAGGTGTGCGACTTTTGGTTTTGGAGCCAATCAAGTTGCCATTTGGATTTGTGTGGGGGTACGACCCCGGATACCCACAGCAGACCACATGGGCTGCGCCCCCAGGGGTGGCCCAGCCCACAAGATGAAGCCTTGCGGGGCATGACTCTACTCGGCTTCTCTTGCAAGACACTGAGAAGATACTATGAGATCTGTTAGGATATGTATGATCCCAAGATTCCTGTAATCAGTTATTACTTTCCGGTTATCTCTCAGATCTAACCGACTTGTAACCCTGCTCCCCGAACTATATAAGGCAGGCAGGGACCCCCCTCCAAACTCACAAAATATCATATGATAGCAAATACAAACCAACAGACCATAGGAGTAGGGTATTACGTCATACTGACGGCCTAAACCTGTCTAACTTGTGTGTCTCTGTTGCCTTCTTGTTCTTGATCTCACGCTCCTCTGCTGATCAATCTACCTTTGTGGAATACCCCTCGGAGGACTGCCGATGAAATTCTATTGACAGTTGGCGCGCCAGGTAGGGGTGTGCGCTTGATCCCGTGGTGAGCCAGATGGACCTCAAATCGACAACACGTTCTCATCGTCAATCTCATGGAGATCCATGCTGGTCCATGACGACGATTCATCGCTGGCTACACCAGCCCCTGCGACAGCAGATCCGATCTCGGAACCACCTCCGAGGTCGTCTTCACCAACAACTCACCGCCCGCCAGGTGCTCGCCGTCAATGTCAACCAGATAACACCATATGTCGCCGACCAGACTTCCTGTCTAAAGCGAAGTCATGTTTTAATATTCTTATAAATATTCTCTAATCTTCGTATATCGCTATAATATTTCTTCGATCTATTTTCTTCATGTTTGCTCTCCAAAAGATTTTCCGAACCCCCGAATAGTCATGTTGATGCTCGGACGCCTCTAGAGACGGACCTATCTCTGACTCCTCCCTACACGTTGTCACAGAACCGACCAATTTATAAGAGCACAAGTACAAAAACAATCGCCGGAATGATCAAATTCTCGAACTTGAGCCCATATAAACCCGGTAGTCAACCGAAATCTCGAAGGATTTCAAACCAACTTGCATACAACCAAGATCACAGTAATCCAACATAACATATCGTACGTTACAACATTTCACAGATGTTCGCAAATAGATTACATCATCACAGATTCATTGTTATTACAAAACGAGTCTTATAAAACATGCGGAAGCAAATAGTTTAACTCACACACCGAGTTCAAATACACATACTGGTTCGCTGATCACAGACCGCAAAAGCATTCAGATAAGAGAAAGGAGATCATGCCCATGATCTAGTCCTCATCACCCACCGGGTGGAGACAATACTTGCAGAATCCCTGATATAGGAGGTCATCTGCAACAAGAGGGAATAAACCCTGAGTACGGGAATGTACTCAGCTAGACTTACCCGTCGAAAACCAAACAAATGACACCAAGGATTATGCATAGCTTAATATAGTGGAGCTGGCTGACACTCTCTTTTTGCAGAAAAGCATAAGTAATAATGATCAACTCTTAACCTGAACTAGCAGTAACTTTTTAGCCATTAACCTATCATCTATATTAGCACCTGTACTAAGCAATCATTTTATTAGGGTGCAAACATTAATAACCATATCAGGTATTCATTGTGGCAACCTTATCATCATCCATTTGACCATATCGTTAAATTAATTGAATCTACGTTGCCGCTGCTCAGTCAAGTTCTCACTATCCGGGAGAGACGGCGATTCGAATCGATTCCTATCCAGCTGGAGGGGTATTCCTAAACACAAACCCTGCTTCCCCCGTCAGGGTCGCAACAAGTCACCTTTGGTACAATTTAGGAGTCGCGGGTCCGAACAGATCGGCATTCTCAGAGAACCACTCTGCCAAGGTTGTTCGGGACTCTAACCCGCCTTGGACTTATGCCAATGGCTCTCCGCACATCCTTACTACCTCCAGAGTGCCGCCACTGCTCGCGTTCCCGGCCTGAATCGAGCTACTAGGCTTCGCGGTCGGAACGACTTATCCGGCCAGCTAAGTGTTAGGCTGCGTTCAACATGACATGAGGACGTACAGCGTATCGGTCCTTAAACGACTCAGACGGAGTCACTATGTTCAAACCTACACAAGACCCCGCCCGGTCTTAATTCATTATTTACATGGTTCTTTTCCACGATAGCAAATATAGCCAACCGTGATCCACCTCATCCTAAAGCTCGCAGGTGACAGGAAATCACCTGACTTCTACCGCACTAAGCATGGCTAAGCATTTAACCCGTCCTGGACTTAAATGGGATTTCAGTGCGATATCTGGACAAGGAAGGATATATAATGCAGCAATTGGTTCCAACCAATTCCTATACTTAATACATCATCAACAATAAAAGATACTCAATGTATTTGTGAAAACATAGGAGGCTTAATATGCTCCGGGGCTTGCCTTTCAGGAACGAGGAAGGCTGGTGGTCAGGGCACTCGGGCAATTCCTCCGCGACGACTGCTTTGTCGGCTTCCTGCACTTCGGGTTCCTCCTCCTGGTTGGCTTCCTCGAACTCCAGCAACGTCACTCCCTCCGGCACACCTATTGCATGAATGCGCAAGATAAATATCATGGATGCACATGTATGAATGTCGGGGATGCTCGGGGAATGCACATGTTCGCTGTAGTTTGCATATTCCAACTTAAGCCCTATTCAAATCACTTTCACTTACCACGTTTATACAACCTAAGGTATAATTGCTCATCTTCCGTTAATGACCTAGCACCTGCACCTAAGCATATTCTCAAGTTAGGCTAACCCCTAAGCAATCAACGAGAACCGTGCAACAACATACTTTCAAGCATTTGTATTTCAGCAACATGAATACGATGTAGCGGTGCAATAAACTAGTCATAACCGAAGATTTATAAATCCAATGATATGCAACAAGACAATCTGGAAAGCTTATAAAATTGTCTATAATACATTTTCAGACCTCAAAGCATGATTCAAACCTTTACCAGGTCGAATTCATTAATCAACAGAAGTCTATCCTCACAAGGCAGAGAATCAGCAAAAACTGCAACCTAACTTTAAACAGCTGTAGTTTCTAAACTACTGGGCCAAATGCCCTCAAATTTTGACAGGAGCTAGATACATAGATTACCTACAACTCTTGTATTCAACTCAATCACAGAAAACCAAAATATCATGGGGAACCTTTCAAAGTCCCCAGATCTGTCCAGAGGGACATAATGCAAACAAATAATTAGCAACTTATGATGTAAACATATAATTAGACAAAACCAACTTTACTGACATATGACACATATCACAAGCACACCAGAAAGTAGGGTGTTCATCACCAAAACATTTCTTTTAATACCTTTCTTAATTTATTTAATTAATTAGGGAAAATAGTAAACACATGTGAAAGCTACACCATTAAATCTACAAAAATTACAGTAGACCCTACATGGTCCAAGTAGACTACCATAAAAATTTCACACCATTTTAGTAAGTACAACAGCCTACACAAAAATGGTAAGACAGAATGGCTTAAAATGGCATAATTAGGAAACCTTAGTGAAAAGTGTCAAGCAACAGATTTCATATTTTTCCTAGCATCTATAAGGTACCAAGATACTACCTACCAAGTTTCATGGCCATAGGATTCATAGATAATTTACAAAAATTCACACAAGTATCTACCAAAGATAAAAGGAAAATCTATAACTTAAAAACTACACATGCAATGACTCTCAAATTTTAACCAGAGCTTCTACTATACAATACTAGCTTACCCACAAAATTTCATAATTTTTGGATCACAGAAACTCATGATATGATTTAAACAAGTTTGCATGCATTCAAAAACACTTTTCAAGTTCCTATTTAATTCACCCAAAATTTCTACATAATATGCTCAAGATATATTTTTCTTAAATACTAGACCTAACAGTGAGTCTACCAAAATTGGAATCACTCAATTTGGATCTACCAATTAGGAGTTACAAAAATCACAAATCAGCATTCAAAACTGAAAATTTGAACTAGCCCAAGACTGCTCAGCCACTGACAACTGGGGTCCACCGGTCAGCTAGGCCCGCGTGTCATAGACACAGAACAGAGGACACGGCTGCGACGGCGCGGAAGACGGCATAGCTCGCCGGCGGCGGCTTCACCGGCGACGCAGAGGGTACCTCCGTGCTCCCCTAAGCAACCCGCACCGATTGGTACCAAGAACATGACCTATTCCTAACCCTAGCCTTGCCGGCGGCGAGAGCAGCGGCGGTGCGCAAGGCACGGCGGCGCTCCGACGACGGCGACCTGCCATGGTCCCGCTCGAGCTCAGTACGAGCCCCGCAAGACCACAGCGAAGCTTCCTAGACGAACTAAGGTTCCGAGGTGCAGTGTAGGTGCCTAGCCATGTGCACCGGCCAACGGCGGCGCTCAGGGCACGCCGACGAGGTCCGCGGTCCGGCGTGAAAACAACGAATCACCGAACTACATCTAGAGGGTAGAAACTATAGCTAATAGGGAAGCTTATGCGTGCTCTAGCTAGAACGGAGATGAGCCAGGCATGGCCGATGACGGTGAGCTCGCGTATGCGGCCATGGCAGCCATGGCGAGAGCGACCGGTCGTTCCGGCATGCACACACGGTAGCGTCTAACGTCACTCCTACCCGAGCACCAGCAAGCTAGGAGGATACTAGGATGGTAGAGATCTCAGCGAGAGAGGGAACGGGGAGATGGGGCCACGATGGCCGTGCGAGCGGTGGCGTTCTGGCCGGCCTCCCGCTCGAGCGCATCGCGAAATGTGGCTCACCAAACGGGGCAACATGAGCATGAAGAGGTGGAGATCGTAGAGGTGATGGTGATGGAGCTAAGACCGTGATCAATCGGACAAAGGTGGTGAGGCGAGGAAGTTAGACGGAGGCGGAGCTCGCTCGGCAGCAATGGCGACTGCGGTGTGCTGCTGCGCTTCGGCTGTGAACGGAGAAGTGAATGGGGGCAGAGCGCGTGCGGGTGAGTGGAGAGGCAACAGGGCTCGCTCCAGTTCAAGCCGGCCAGCGCGCGGCGCGGTCAGGGCGATCCGAGCGCGTGGCGGACACGCGGCGGCCGGTCTCTGTTGTCGGTCGGCCATGACCGGTCTGAAGGTCACGTTTCTGCGTTCATCGAGTCCGACTGACAGGCGAACTTTGACACCGATTAACTCCTAAACCGTGCCGATCTAGATCATGTCATAGTTAACAAAGATGGAGATCTACATGTGGTCTACAACCTTCACAATTGGAGCTCGAGCTGGTTCGGCTTGGTTTGTGAGATACAATGCTCCAAACATCGACACATGAAACTGAAATTGCACTTAGGACTTAGAAATAATTTCAAGTGTTGAATCCACCTTCAATTCTTACTTGTGGGTCATTTTTGAACATGTTGTGCACATTTTCATGAGATGGCCATAAAACAACTTTTGTTCCATATATAATTCTCTACAACTTTGCTTTAGGTTGCTCAGACATGCAAACATTCTAAGCTACACTTTTTAAACAGTCAAACTCAGGAGCTCTAGGGGTCCAAATTGGTCAACCATGACTTGGAAACCTAATTAGGCAAAATGATC
>NW_027097010.1:0-40000 GCF_019320115.1 Miscanthus floridulus
TTACCAAGCAAGTAAGGCCAAGGTGTATATGTGTATGTGCATGCATGAACAATTCATGCAAACCACTGTTCGACTATAGCTACTATGCCCGTTCGACTATGACTACACATATGACTCTACGCATTCATCCGACTACATTGAGTAGTCCGAGCCCACCATGCAACATCACTTCTTCGACCAGATTGAATGTGGCTACAACAATAATCTCTCCATATCTGATCTGCCTAAGGCCGACCAGTGGCATAAGGATGACATCGCCCAAACTACTTGTTCCGATCGCCTGCCGCATCGCAATGATCGCCACATAGAATGGCGCTATGACGACCGCGACCGCTGCCATGACGATAGGCTAGAAAGCTCGAGGGCCGAGCAATTTCATCGACGCTGGCCAGATAATGTCATACGCCGCCGATCAGACATTTTGACTAAAGCTAAGTACCTCTACTATATCTGCATTTAATATAGCTTTCTCTAATTATTTTCTCTGAGTTTTCACCATTCTCCTCCAATTATTATTTCTCTGGTTATTTTCCATAATTAAATGTCTCCAGGATTAATATCTCTGTGTTTAAGATGTTCCATTATGCAATATCCGACAAGTTGATCGAACTGTTCGGCGCTCACTTCTACTCAGCGCTCACTTCACCGCTGACCAGTTGGTTGGGCTGCTCGGTGCTCGATTCTTCGCCAACCAACAGGTCAGATTGTCTGTCGCTTCATCATCATGTACACTTAAGGAGAACCAGATGGGAATTTTTAATCATCATCACCATCTGCGGTGATGACTCGACTCCGTGAGATGGTGATCTCAACTCAAGGCTTCGAGGTGCATCGCTCTTCATAAGGTTTGATCCAATCTCCTACTTTTCTCCAAAAAACCTAGCTTCTCATGTGGAGTACGCAGGGCAATCTATACCTATCACCAAGGTGCATGTACTCGATTGAGCAAGACAAGCAGCCTTGACAGTGCCGCCATGCAGCGTGAAGTCATGTTTCTATGATTCAAACGCCAGAGTTCTCTGGAGGTCCAACACTACACTTCATCGGCACCAATCAAGGAGACAACTACATGCGGCAAGCTAGCAGCATGTAGGTCAACTTCAAGAATTCGGCTGCACCACCCGACATCAACTCATCATCATCCTTCGGCAGTGCTCATCAGCCCTCATCGATAGCTCGGTGGTCCTCGCTATCGACTCGACATTATGAGGCAACTCATGGCAACACATTGTGATTTCACTAAGATCAATGTCAACAAGCAAAGGACGATGTATTATCTACAATACCATGCAAGATAAGTAAACAAACCATCACGGTGCTTTGACTGCATCTACATACAGCCTCGAGCATGCATGCAAGAAATAAATTCCCTTGCTATCGATCTACACTCACGAGATGTGACTCCAACATCATCAATCCAAATGAGCTAAGTCATGGTTTTTTCCATTGAATATTCTAACATATATATAACTTTGTCTACCTTGATAACTATCAACAGCAACGTGGCCCTGTGCTTTCTCCATTTGTTTTCCATAAATTTTCTCAAATTACTTATTTCTCCATGCTAAACATCTTTAAGATGACATAAACTATCGCCATTCAAATCGGACTACGCCCTCATCTTGGTTGGACATGCTCAAGGGCTTTGCCTCCCCACACGAATTGACTTCGCCAGTGTGGGGGGTATGACCCCAGATACCCATGGCAGACCACATGGGCTGCGCCCCTAGGGGCGGCCCAGCCCACAAGACGAAGCCTTGCAGGGCACGACTCTGCTCGGTGGCTCCCGCAAGACATCTGGAAGATATCCTGAAGATACTATGAGATCTGTTAGGTTATGTATGATCCCAAGATTCCTGTAATCAGTTATTACTTTTCGGTTATCTCTTAGATCTAACCGACTTGTAACCCTGCTCCCCAGACTATATAAGGCGGGCAGGGACCCCCTCCAAACACACGTAATATCATACGATAGCTAATACAAACCAACAAACCACAGGAGTAGGGTATTATGTCGTACTGATGGACTGAACCTGTCTAACTCATGTGTCTCTGTTGCCTTCTTGTTCTTGATCTCACGCTCCTCTGCCGATCAATCTACCTTCGTGGGATACCCCTCGGAGGACTGTTGTCACAGAACCGACCAATTTATAAGAGCATAAGTACAAAAACAATCGCTGAAACGATCAAATTCTCGAACTTGAGCCCATATAAACCCGGTAGTCAACCGAAATCTCGAAGGATTTCAAACCAACTTGCATACAACCAAGATCACAGTAATTCAACATAACATATCATACGTTACAACATTTCACAGACGTTCGCAAATAGATTACATCATCACAGAGTTATCGTTATTACAAAACAAGTCTTGTAAAACATGCGGAAGCAAATAGTTTAACTCACACACCTGAGTTCAAATACACATACTGGTTCGCTGATCATAGCCCGCAAAAGCATTTAGATAAGAGAACAGAGATCATGCCCATGATCTAGTCTTCATCACCCGCCGGGTGGAGACAATACTTACAGAATCCCTGATATAGAAGGTCATCTGCAACAAGAGGAAATAAACCCTGAGTACGAGAATGTACTCAGCTAGACTTACCCATCGAAAACCAAAACAAATGACACCAAGGATTATGCATAGCTTAATGTAGTGGATCTGGCTGACACTTTCTTTTTGTAGAAAAGCAAAAGTAATAATGATCAACTCTTAACCTGAACTAGCAGTGACTTTTAGCCATTAACCTATCAACTATATTAGCACCTGTACTAAGCAATCATTTTATTAGGGTGCAAACATTAATAACCATATCAGGTATTCATTGTGGCAACCTTATCATCATCTTCCATTTAACCATATCATTAAATTAATTGAATCTACGTTGCCGCTGCTCAGTCAAGTTCTCACTATCCGGGAGAGACGGCGATTCGAATCGATTCTTATCCAGCTGGAGGGGTATTCCTAACACAAACCCTACTTCCCCCATCAGGGTCACAAACAAGTCACCTTTGGTATGATTCAGGAGTCACAAGTCTGAACAGATCGATGTTCTCAGAGAATCACTCTGCCAAGGTTGTTCGGGACTCTAACCTGCCTTGGACTTATGCCAATGGCTCTCCGCACATCCTTACTACCTCCAGAATGCACGCCACTGCTCGTGTCCCTGGCCTGAGTCGAGCTACTAGGCTTCGCAGTTGGAACGACTTATCCGGCCAGCTAAGTGTTAGGCTGCGTTCAATATGACATGAGGACGCACAGCGTATCGGTCCTTAAACGTCTCAGACGGAGTCACCATGTCCAAACCTACACAAGACTCCGCCCGATCTTAATTCATTATTAACATGGTTCTTTTCCACGATAGCAAATATAGCCAACCATGTTCCACCTCATCCTAAAGCTCGCAGGTGACAGGAAATCACCTGACTTCTACCGCACTAAGCATGGCTAAGCATTTAACCCGTTCCTGAACTTCAATAGGATTCCAGTGCGATATCTGGACAAGGAAGGATATATATAATGCAGCAATTGGTTCCAACCAATTCCTATACTTAATGCATCATCAACAATAAAAGATACTCAATGTATTTGTGAAAACATGGGAGGCTTAATATGCTCTGGGGTTTGCCTTTTAGGAACGAGGAAGGCTGGTGGTCAGGGCACTCGGGCAATTCCTCCGCGGCGACTGCTTCGTTGGCTTCCTGCACTTCGGGCTCCTCCTCCTAGTTGGCTCCCTCGAACTCCAGCAACGTCACTCCCTACGGCACACCTATTGCATGAATGCACAAGATAAATATCATGGATGCTCATGAATGAATGTTAGGGATACTCAGGGAATGCGCACGTTCGCTGTAGTTTGCATATTCCAACTTAAGCCCTATTCAAATCACTTTACTTACCAAGTTTATACAACCTAATGTATAATTGCTCATCTTCAGTTAATGACCTAGCACCTGCACCTAAGCATATTCTCAAGTTAGGCTAACCCCTAAACAATCAACGAGAACATTGCACAAGCATACACTCAAGCATTTGTATTTCAACAAAATGAAGACTATGTAGTGGTACAGTAAACTAGCCATAACTGGAGATTTATAAATCCAATTGAAATGGTACAAGACAATCTGGAAAGCTTATGAAATTTTCTACAATTCACTTTCAGACCTCAAAGCATGATTCAAACCTTTACCAGGTCGAATTCATAAATCAATAGAACTCTGTCCACACAAGACAGAGAGTAGGTAAAACTGGAACCTAACTTTAAACAGTTGTAGTTTCTAAACTACAGGGCCAAATGCCCTAAAATTTTGACAGGAGCTAGATACATAAATTATCTACAACTCTTGTATTCATCACATTCACAGAAAACCAAAATATCATGGGGAATTTCCTAAAGTCCCCAGATCTGTCCAGAGGGACATAATGCAAACGAAATAATTAATAACTTATGATGCAAACACATAATTGGACAAAACTAACTCTACTCACATATCACACATATCACAAGAACACCAGAAAGTAGGGTGTTCATCACCAAAATATTTCTTTTAATACCTTTCTTAATTTATTTAATTAATTAGAGGAAATGGTAAACATATATGAAAACTATACCATTAAATCTACAAAATTTCAGTAGATACTACATGCCCTAAGTAGACTACCATAAAAATTTCACACCATTTGAGTAAGTATAACAGCCTACACAAAAATGATAAGGCATAATGGCTTAAAATGGCATAATTAGGAAACCTTAGTGAAAACTGTCAAGCAACAGATTTCATATTTTTCCTAGCATCCTTAAGGTATTAAGATACTACCTACCAAGTTTCATGGTCATAGGATTCCTAGATAATTTACAAAAATTCACACAAGTATCCACCAATGATAAAAGGAAAATCAATAACTCAAAAACTACACATGCAATGACTCTCAAATTTGAACCAGAGCTTCTACTAATCAATACTAGCTTACCCACAAAATTTCACAGTTTTTAGATCACAGAAACTCAAGATATGATTTAAACAAATTTGCATGCATTTAAAAACACTTTTCAAGTTCCTATTTAATTCATCCAAAATTTCTACATAATGTGCTCAAGACATATTTTTCTTAAATACTAGACCTCACTGTGAGTCTAACAAAATTTGAATCACAGCATTTGGATCTACACATTTGGAGTCACAAAATTTACAAAATAGCATTCAAATCAGCAATTTTGAACTAGCCCTTTGAACAACAGTCACTGACGCGTGGGACCCGGGTGTCAGCCGGACCCACTGGTCAACGACCGCGAAATAGGGGAGGCGCACGCGACGGCGCGGCAGCGGTGGAGCTCGTCGATGGCGACTCCTCCGGTGAAACCATGACTACCAGCGTGTTCCCCAAAGTCTCCCGCGTCGATTGACCCCCTAAGCCTAGACCCTAGCTGCCCCTTAGCACGTCGGCCATGGCGCACGGCGGCTCGGCCATGTCGCCCGGCGGTGCGTGGCCGCGTTCCGGCATGCTCTTACCGGCGTGGTCGGTAATGTCTTCACAGGAGCAACTACCCAAGATGGAGCAGACGGGACGAAGGCTAGGGATGGAGGAGCGGTGCGGTGGTGCGCTGGCCATGGTGAGCGCCAACTCCGGCGAAGCTCAGTCATGGCAGGCGGTGGTGGAAACAGCCAGAGGCCCTCACCTAAGGATGATTGGCTCAGCTGGAAGGTGGAGAAGGTCGAGAAGAACACTGCGGAGCTACGGTGAAGGCGTAGTGCGCGTTTTTGCAGCGGTGAGCAAGCTCTGCGACGGCGTAGTTGGATCGGCAATGGCGGAGCGGCTGAGCTTGCTTGCTACGCGGTGGAAGGCGATTGGAGTGGAGAAATGAAGTGGCGAGTGCGTCAGGCAGGCGCGTGGGGGTGTTCACATCATGGCCGGCTGTGCCAAGACGCTCATGGCGCGTGGCCTACGCGTCAGGCGACCGGCGACGAGTGGCGCTACGTGGCATTCATTTTCTGAAAACGGACTGACACTGTAGCTGCCTGAAACGCTGATTCAGTGCTCCATCACCCGACTGACACGCGATGTTTGACAGGGATTAGCTCCTAAACCGTGACATATTAGTGGAAGCAATGAACATGAAAGTTATAGAGTTAAGCTAGGTCTACAACTTTGCTTTAGAAATCAACAGCCAGTTCTCCATGGATCAAGAGTTGTATCAAGCCAAAGTTGGCTCAATCAAAC
Organism: Miscanthus floridulus; assembly: GCF_019320115.1. Classification (NCBI taxonomy): domain Eukaryota; kingdom Viridiplantae; phylum Streptophyta; class Magnoliopsida; order Poales; family Poaceae; genus Miscanthus; species Miscanthus floridulus. The sequence continues at coordinate 6,224 of NW_027097010.1, forward strand.
TGAAATGGCATTTAGGACTTAGAAATATTTTCAAGTGTTGAATCAGCTTTCACTTCTAACTTGTGGGACCTTTTTGAACATGTTGTGCACATTTTCATGACTTGGCTTCTAAACAAAGTTTGTTCCTTATAAAATTTGCTACAACTTTGTTTTAGGTTGCTCAGACATGCAAACATCCTAAGCTACACTTTTTAAACAGTCAAACAAAAGGGTTTAGGGGTCAAAATTGGTCAAACCATGACTTGGGAACCTAATCAGTCAAAATGATCAACATGAACAATGTCCCAAATGACATTCAGGGTGTAACTAGGTTAGTTAAAAGAATTTTTAGCCACACCATACATTGGTCACACAAGAATCAAGCAAGGTATGTACTGAAACAATGGAAAACACATGAAATGTTACAAATGTTTCACAGTCATATTTCACATGTTTCATGATCTTGTTGCATAGTATTAACTAACTTTGTTTCACTAAAGTGAGTGGCACATGTTGCACTTAAGTGTTGCACACTTTTCATTTCATAAAGGAAACAACACACATGAAACATAACGATACGTTGCAATGTTTCAAAGACATGTTTCATGTGATATAAGCTTGTGAATGAATAAATGATGCTCATGTCCATGAAATGCAAGTGCAAATGTGGAAGCCAAACACCTGGGGTGTTACAGCCCTCCCCCCTTATAAAAATCTCGTCCCGAGATTTGAAAAGCGTACCATTATTAATAGAATTCCTTATAACCATCCCTCAAATAATCTTCCCTTTCCCACGTTGCATCGCGTTCACTACCTTGATTACTCCACATGACTTTGTAGAACTTGACCACCCGACTCCGAGTCACTCGCTCACGAGTGTCAATCACTCAAACAGGCTTTTCTTCAAAGGTCAAATCAGATTTTAACTCGATATCCCCCAATGGAACTCTCTCTTCAGGGACACGAAGACATTTCTTCAATTGGGATACATGAAAGACATTGAAGATAGCACTCATCTCTGGGGGTAATTGAATCTTGTACGCCACCTTACCACTTTGTCCAATGATTTCAAATGGACCAACATATCTCGGTGCAAGCTTTTGCTTCACACCAAAGCGTTGGACACTCTTTATAGGTGAGACTTTCAGATAAACAAAGTCTCCAACTTCAAACTCAATAGGTTTTCTACGTCGATCAGCATAACTTTTCTACCTAGCTTGAGCTGCGGCCATGTGGGTTTGGATAGTATGGACTTGTTCTTCGGCTTCTTGAACAAAATCAATTCCATAATATCTCCTTTCACCGTCTTCTACCCAGTTCAACGGGGTTCTACACTTCCGGCCATACAAAGCTTCAAACGGTGCCATCTTGATACTCTCTTGATAACTGTTATTGTACAAGAATTCAGCTAGGGGCAACCATTTTTCCCATGAGCCCTTAGCTGAGATGACACATGCTCTCAGCATATCTTCTAAGATTTGATTCACTTGTTTAGTTTGCCCATTGGTTTGTGGATGATAGGCAGAACTTCTTACTAGCTTAGTTCCTAATAATCCGTGTAAGTGCTCCCAAAAGCGAGCAGTGAACTATGGTCCTCTATCCGAGACAATAGTATGAGGGACCCCATGAAGTCGAACTATTTGATTGAAATACAACTCCGCATAGTCGGTTGGATGGAAATCTATGTGAACAGGAATGAAGTGTGCAGACTTGGTCAGTCGGTCTACAATCACCCAAATGGAGTTCAAATTCCTCTGAGTAGTAGGGAGTCCAACTATAAAATCCATACTGATCTCCTCCCATTTCCAACCTGGAATAGAGAGTGGCTGAAGTAATCCAGCTTTCATGTGCACAGCCTTGACTCGACAACAAGTGTCACACCTAGCCACATAAGCGGCTATCTCTTTCTTCATTTTGGTCCACCAAAATCGAGGCTTCAAATCATGATACATTTTACTACTACCAGGATGAATAGATAGTTCAGAGGAATGGGCTTCAGAGATGATTTGATTTCTAAGTTCCCTATCCTTCAGAACCACCAACCTATCCTTGAACCATAACACGCCTTCCTCATCCACTTGAAAATGTTTGGTTTCTTGCTCTTTCATCTTGCGCTTGATGTGAAACACACCGGCATCTGTCTTCTGTAGCTCGATAATTCGACTCTATAGAGTACAACTGGCAATGATGTTGTGAAGGACTGTAGGATGAAGGAGCTTTGACAAATGGACATCACTCTCAATCAATGAGTGGCAATGAGACTTTCTGCTTAAGGCATCCGCTACGATGTTTGCCTTGCCAGGGTGATAGTGCACTTGGAGGTTATAATCCTTGATCAACTTGAGCCATCTTCTCTGACGCATATTCAACTCTGGTTGAGTGAAGATATACCGGAGACTTTTATGATCAGTGTAGATGTTGCACACATTGCCAAGCAAATAATGTCTCCAGGCCTTCAAAGCATGAACAACAGCAGCAATTTTCAAGTCACGCGTTGAATAATTCACTTCATGCTTCCAAAGTTGGCGAGAGGTATAAGCAATGACTCTACCCTCTTGCATAAGAACACCTCCTAACCCAATACCTAATGCATCGTAGAACACATCAAAAGGTTTCTCGATATCCGGTTGTGCCAAAACCGGAGCCGATGTTAGAAGAGTTTGTAGGGTATGGAAAGCCGCATCACACTCAGGAGTCCAGACAAACTTCATGTCTTTTTGTAGCAACCGAGTCATAGGCTTGGCTATTTTAGAGAAATCCGGGATGAAGCGACGATAATAGCCAGCCAACCCCAGAAAACTTCGAACCTCGTGCACCGAGATGGGAGCTTTCCAGTTCAATACTTCTTGCACCTTGGTGGGATCGACCATAATTCCACCATTGGACAACACGTGTCCAATAAAAGGTACCTCACGAAGCCAGAATTCACATTTGCTGAACTTTGCATATAGCTGGTGTTCCCGCAATCTAGTAAGAACCACCCGCAAATGTTCAACATGATCTTCATTCTCAGAATAGACCAGGATATCATCTATAAATACCACCATGAATTTGTCCAACTCGGGCATAAACACCGAATTCATCAGATACATAAAATGTGCAGGGGCATTGGTCAATCCAAAAGACATAACCAGGTACTCATACAGACCATATCTTGTAGAGAATGCAATTTTTGGGACATCCTCAAGCTAAATTTTGATTTGATGATACCTAGATCTCAAATCAATCTTGGAAAAGACTTTTGCTTTAGACAACTGATCAAATAAGATATCTATGCGTGGCAGAGGGTACTTATTCTTGATGGTAACTGCATTCAAGGGTCTATAATCTACACATATGCGTAGGGATTGATCCTTCTTCTTCACAAAGATAGCTGGGCACCCCCACGGAGATGAACTAGGACGGATAAGGCCGTTCTTTAGAAGTTCATTCAACTGGGTCTTAAGTTTGGCTAGTTCATTGGGAGGCATTCTATATGGCCTTCTAGAGATGGGAGCTATGCTAGGAAGCAACTCTATCTTGAACTCCACTTCTCAATCTGGGGGCAATCCAGGCAAATCATCAGGAAAAACATCCGGAAAGTCACACACGACAGGGACATCTACCAGAGACTTTGCTTGCACCGCATTGGTCGTGCAAGAAAGATTGATGTCCCTGGGTAACTGTACTAGAAAACCCTCCTGATTACTAGGATCTCTGAGCATGACTACCCTAGTCGATGTATCAATAAGCACTCCATGACGACTCATCTAGTTCATTCCCAATATCACATCGATACCTAGCCCGGTAAAACTACCAGATCAACCTAATAACTTCGCCCCTCTATCTCAAATTGTATGTCCCCAACTACCAGCTTGGTTGGGATAATACCACTGGCCGCCCTAATACAATAACCCTCACCCTCAACAGTATATGTTTTCAGCATAAACTTGGATGCAAATGTTGGACTAATAAAGGAATGCGAGGCACCTGAATCAAATAGTACAACTATGGGGTGTTGGTCAATCAGAAACTTACCAGCAATCACTACCTCTCCTGAAGGAATCTTAGTAATATTAGTGTGGTTCACTTGCCCCTGACGGCCACCTTGGTAGTTATTCTTCTTCGAGTAAGGGCACTCCCTTGCCCAGTGGCCTGTCTTGTTGCAGTTCCAGCATGGCATGTTGCTTGGTGGAGCCCTAGAACTGCCCTGACTGGTAGTGCCCTTGGGAAGGGCAACTGTAAATGCCTTGCGAAACCCAGTCTTGGCAGGATTCTTCTTCTACGGTGGGCAAAACTTAGCGGCTGACGCTAGAGGATGGAATGGAGCCCTCTGTGGGATGGGAGCCTTAGATTGTGAGGCACCCACCTCATAGGTCCTCTTACAACTTTTTGAAGCAGCATACATAGCATTGTTGTTCTCTTGCGATAAAGCATCACTCACAAACTCATTAAAATGAGCACACTTGCAATTTCCCATGGTCTTCATCAGTTTGGGGCTAAGTCCCCGCTTGAAGCTAGCAATCTTCTTGGCATCAGTGTCCACAAACTCGGTAGCATACCTTGCAAGGTTGTTGAAAGCTTGTAGGTATTCATTTAGGCTCTTGTTCCCCTAGGTCAGCTTCATGAACTCTGTATGCTTGATCGCCATGAGACCAGGAGGAATGTAATTTCCCCTGAAAGCAGACTTGAACTGATCCCAAGTGATTTGGGCATTAGCAGGCATAGTGGACCGATGATGACTCCACCAAATGCTAGCTGGCCCATGTAGTTGGTGAGATGCATACTCAGTCTTCAGCACCTCATCAGATCAAGATTAGGCCCCAAGATATACCGAAAATTGCATTTTCCACCAGATATGGGTTGTATGAGTATCTTGTCATGTCCTTTGGCTTGACAAATGCTCCTACATACTTTATGTTTTTGATGAATATAGTTTTCATGCTAGAATTGGATAAGTTCGTTTGTGTTCATTGATGACATTCTGGTGTACTCCAAGAATGAGAAGGATCATGAAGAGCATCTGAGAATTGTCTTGACCAGACTTAGAGATCATAAGCTGTATGTTAAGTTTAGCAAGTGCGAATTCTGGTTGAAGAAAGTTCCTTTCCTTGGTCACATTCTATCAGGAAATGGAGTTTCAGTCGACACAAGTAAGGTGCAAGAGGTTATGGATTGGAAGGCACCGACCACAGTTCCTGAGATTAGAAGTTTCTTAGGATTAGCTGGTTACTATCGCCGCTTCATACCAGACTTCTCGAAGATTGCCAAGCCAATGACAAGTCTGCTACAAAAAGATCACAAGTTCATGCGGATAGAGGAGTGTGAAGCAGCTTTCCACACCTTGCGGAAACTGTTGACCACTGCTCCTGTTCTAGCATAACCGGATATTGAGAAACCATTTTGTGTTTTGCGACGCATCGAAAACTAGATTGGGCTGTGTTCTTATGCAAGAAGGAAGAGTCATTGCTTATGCCTCACGTCAATTGAGAAAGCACGAGGGCAACTATCCGACACATGATCTTGAACTTGCTATAGTTGTGCATGCCCTAAAAATTTGGAGACATTATCTACTTGGTAATGTGTGTAATATTTTCACAGATCACAAGAGTCTCAAGTACATCTTTACCCAACTAGAGCTGAACATGAGACAGCGAAGATGGTTGGAATTGATCAAAGATTACAACTTGAATGTGCAATATCATCCTGGAAAGGCCAATGTAGTGGTAGATGCTTTGAGTAGAAAGTCACATTGCTTGAATGTGCAGCCATTACTTGAAGATGGGTTTGATCTGATGCAGCCTGCTGTGTTACATAGTATTCAGATTAGTTGCTCTTTGGAGAGTAAGATAATAGAAGGCTAGAAAACAGACAAGGGAATATTCCACATCAAAGAGAAAATAAAGAAAAGCTGTCTAAGCACTTTAAAGTGGACGAATAGGGCGTGGTTGTGGTTTGATGACCGTCTTGTGGTTCCCAAGGATCGAGAGCTTAGGAATAAACTCATGGATGAAGCTCACCTTTTTAAGCTATCTATCCATTCGGGAAGTAGTAAGATGTATCAAGAACTGAGACCTTGTTATTGGTGGACCAAGATGAAGAAAGAAGTTATAGCCTATGTTGCCAGATGCGACACATGTTGTAGAGTGAAAGCTATTCATATGAAAACCTGCCGGTTTGTTGCAACCTTTGTCCGTACCTAGTTGGAAGTGGGATGATATAAGTATGGATTTTATCTTGGGTTTGCCCACTACTCAAAGGGACATGATTCGATTTGGGTGATTGTGGATCGTCTTACCAAGACCGCTCATTTCCTACCTGTCAAGACAACTTATCGACCATCTCAATATGCCGAGAAGTATATTGTAGAAATTATGAGGTTGCATGGTATACCAAAGACTATAGTATCTGATAGGGGGCCATAGTTCACGGCTCACTTTTGGGAACATTTGCACAAAGGCTTGGGAACTAGTTTGATTCGTAGTACCGCTTATCATCCTCAGACAGATGGTCGACTGAACGAGTGAATGTTGTTCTAGAGGATATGTTAAGAGCCTACGTGTTGTCTTCTAGGGGTTCATGGGAGTCATGGTTACCATTAGCTGAGTTTGCTTACAATAACAGTTATCAAGAAAGCATCAAGATGGCTCCATTCGAAGCTTTGTATGGCAGAAAATGTAGAACACCACTGAATTGTGTCGAGCCAGGAGAAAGAAGGTATTATGGCATTGACTTTGTAGAAGAGGCCGAGAAGAAAGTTCATATTATCCAACAAAATATGAAGGTGGCCCAATCGCATCAGAAAAGTTATGCAGATAGAAGAAGGAGACCCCTTGTGTTTGAAGTTGGTGACTATGTTTATCTGAAAGTCACGCCAATGAAGAAGAAACGGTTTGTAGTCCGAAGAAAGCTTGCCGCTAGATTCGTAGGACCATAAAAGATCTTAGAAAGAAGAGGTCCAGTAGCTTATAAGATAGAGTTACCTGAGACAATGAGTACCGTATTTCTAGTTTTCCATGTATCACAACTCAAGAAGTGTTTGCGTGTTCTGGAGGAAAGAATAGAACCTCGGGGCATCAAACTCAAATCAGATTTGGTGTATCATGAGCAACCAGTCCTTGTGTTAGACACTAAAGAACGTGCTACTCAGAATAGTGTGGTGAAAACATACAAGATACAGTGGAATCATCATGATGAGGGAGATGCAACTTGGGAAACGGGAGAATATCTACAAAAAGCTTATGAAGATTTTTATAACAAATGGTTCGTAACCCAAATCTCGAGACGAGATTTTTATAAGGGGGGAGGGCTATAACACCTCGATGTTAAGGGTGTATTACCATTTCATCCCATGAGCATAATCATCATCACCTCATGCATAAGCATCATTCATGCATTTCATTTCGAAAGAAATGAAGTATCATTTCATGTGATGCTTAAGTGATTGAAATTCATTTATGGTTCAAACAATGTGAAATGCCATGCTCATGTTTGGATGCCATGATTACTTGTTTTTATCACTAAATTAACTTGGAAATATTTAGGATGCAATTTGGAGCAAAGTTCATATTTAAATTTTTACCAAATTTTGCCTTTAAAAATAATTCTCCAAAATTAGGGTTTTGAGTTAATATTGATTTTATTTTGTAATTCAAAATCTATTTGGAATTGGACTTTGGTCATAAAAGCAAAGTTGTAGATCTTGAAAAATGGAACAACTTTCATTTTTACAACAACTTTTGAAACTGCTTTGAAATAGTTCAAAATTTCAATTGAATGAAAAAGGATTTGAAAAGAATTTGAAAAAGAACATTTTTCATTAAATGGGCCGCAGCCTCGCCTTCGGCCCAGCTCGCAAAGCCGGCCTAGCTCATTTGCCCGGCCTACCCCCACGCGCCACGCCCGTTCCCGCACGCCGCGCCTGGCCGACGTAGAGCGCGCACGCCGCGTGGCCGCCATGCGCCGGCGACGCACGCCGCGCGGCAGCCCCGGTCTGCCCCGCGCCTCCTGTCGCGCCTTCACCTGCCCGACCGCACTGCGCTCCTCCTCACTCCTCCACTTCGCTCTCTCGCTCGCTTAGCAGCAGCAACAGCAGCAGCACACGCCCGCCCTCGCCACCCGCGCGCCACGCCTCACCGGAAGTAGCTCACTCGTCCGTCCCAGCTCGCCGTCGACCTCTCCATCTCGCCAGCAGCATCACCTCCACTTTTTGCAACCGGTGCTCATGCCAATTCACTAGGGTAAGTCTTCTCCGGCTTGTAATTCCTTGCCAGAGCTTGGCTCAACGCGGACAGCCCGCCTCCGCTCCACCTCTCTCCTTCTCTTCGCACGCATGAGCACTGCCTTGCCGTTGCGAAGCTTGTGCGCGTCTCCCCACGCTCTGTCATGGCCGGAGTCGGCGTACCGCCGATGAGCCACACCTCTGATCCGCCATGCATGCCGCCGAGCTTCCTTTCGAGCTTCTCCCGTGCCCGTTCTTGGTGCATCGGGTCCGCCTCGTCGCGGAGAGCCCCTGGTGGTGACCTCACCGCCAGCAAGCTCACCGCGGCGAGAGCCGGCCGGTCAACGACGACCCTGCCTCGGCTCTGGCTGACGCATGGGTCTAGCTTGATCGCGGGTCCTGCCTGGTAGCCCCTCTGGGTGCACTGCACCGGGTGCACCTAGCGGTTTTGGGTCGGTGGAATTTCAGGGTTAAAGAAAATGATTTCAGAAATTGATTTACAAAGCTTGTAAAATGTATATCTCCAGTTATATTGCTCCAAAAATGGTGAAACAAATTTTGTTGTGCTTCTTGTCACTAGATCTACATGATAAAAATATTGCATGTCATTCTTGAGATACTTTTCTGTGGAGTTTTATTTAATCATTGAAATTGCTGTTTTCTTGAGAAAGTCATAATAAATCATAGAAAGATCAGAAAAATATGATTCTAAGTTTGTTACTCTTCTTGTGTAATGTACTTCCTATGAAAAATATATTCCATGCATGTCCTGTAGAAAAAGTATGAGGTGTAGTTCAAGTGCCTTTAATGGCTGATTTTTGTTATTTTTGGTAGAGAGCAAAATTTGTATAAAACATGCATGTGATAATTTTTATGCAATGATTATTTACTGTATAGAACATAGGAAAAATATTACATCTGTTGTTTGACACTTTTCATAATACAAAGTATTTTAATGTTCATAATTATGCCATAGCTTGTCATTTTTGTGTAGGCTACTCCACTTATTCAAATGTCATAAAAATTTAATGGTAGACTACTTAGGCTAGTACTGTGCTATGGTAATTTTCTAAGATTTTTCTAAGCTATAAAAATAGATGTTGCTATTCAAACCTATTATTAATTAGGGTTTAATCAAATGTTGCTTTATGTATGATTAAGAAATTAGTGAAGCTTTGGTGTATCTTTGAATCATTTAATGAGATGTGTTGACTTAGCATATTAGTAGTAGAAGAGAATGCAGTAGATGACATGTGCTTGTAGTACATGTTCTTGGATGATGTTGACTACCTTGCATTCAAGCATATTCATTGTGTTCATTTCATCCGATGCACCTTTTGCATAAGCACTTACGCACCTACATCATACAGCATCGCAAACCGAGAGCCCAGTCGTCGTACCCGAGGAGTAGCTCGAGGTGCAGCCGTAGGAAGTGACCGAAGCAGACGAGGAGGACGTTGAGGAACTTCCGGAGTGCCCCGATCACCGTCCGAGCTCCTTCGAGAGAGGCAAGCCCCGGAGCATTTTTCTCCCCGGTTTTCAATTATTAATTAAATGCTTTACTTTAATTGATGCATTACGTTCAGTAGTTGTTTGCAACCGTTGCTGCATTATACCTTGTCTACCTTTGTTATACTATATCCTTGTTACCCTGGTATCCACGGTCGAGTCAATGCTTAGCTGGCTTAGACCGGTAGATGTCGGGTGATTTCCTATCACCTACGAGCTATAGGTGGTTACCTGGATCTACTTGGATAACTATGTAGTCATGGTATAACGAAGTGTTAATTTGAAGTTGAGACCGGACGGAGACTTACAGAGTTTTGGACTGTAGTGCTTTTCCGTCTGTGTCGATTAAGGACCAACCGTTGTTGGGCCTCAGGTCATGTTGAATGCATGCCTTACATTTAGCTGGCTGAATAAGGTACCTTTCGACTATGAAGCTGGGAGATTATTCAGGCCGAGTAGATTGCCCGCAGCGCACTATACCAAAGCAGGTGCGGTAGGACACGGGGGCGTGATGGTAAGACCAAAGGGCAGTCGGTCGGCCCCCGGGTACATGTGGTTCCTAGCAAACTCAAGATTTTCCTGGATAGTTGACTCGGTGACCAATACCTCACTTTAGTGGGTGAGTGAGGTTTGTGTAAGGAAGAAATCACCAGCTAGTTAAGAATCGATTCGAATCGCCATCGCTCCTGGATTGTGAGCACTTGACTTGAGTGACTTCATCATAGTAATGTTGATGGAACACTTGGACAGTTATAATGAATATGACATTATGAAAGTTGTTAATGATCATTGGTTATCATTATTTGCTTAATCACATGCTTGCCCTAGTATAGGTGCAAATGTAGTCGACAGGTTAATAATAATTAACTTGACAATAATGATTTTGGAAAGGTTCTTGAAATACTAAAAACGCCTCTTTTTGCAAATGAGTCAGCTACCCTACTATAAAGCCCTTCATAATCCTTGGTGTCACTTTATTTTCGGTTATGTCGGGTAAGTCTAGCTGAGTACCTTCTTGTACTCAGGGTTTTATTCTCACTTGTTGCAGATGGGCAGATGTATTACGGCTACTGTATCAACTGCCTTTATCCTGCGATGGGTGATGCTTAGGACCATGGGCATGGTCATTCCTTACGTCTCGTCTGATGCTTTTGTTGGAGATGATCATTAGCTGGCACTGTATTTGAACTCTGTGTGAGTGTGTGTGGTTTTGAACAAATGGCTTCCGCTACTTCTATTTGAACTTGTTTTGTAATAACTATGTTTAAACTCTGATGTATCTGAGATGCGAACTTTTATGTAATATGTGATGGTGACCGCTAAACTTATTATGATCTTGGCTGGTATGTGAGTTGGTTTGAAATCCTTCGTGATTTCATGGACTATCGGGTTATACGGGCTTAAGTTTGCTAAATCGTCTGCTCTGGCAAATGATTTTCTTACTTAATTTCATATAATTGGTCGGTTCTATTATAGTAAGAATAGGAGTAAAATGAGGACCCTGAGCTATCACTAGTAAAGCAAACCACTGGGACACCTGCTCTGTAGGTGAGGCAAACTGAGTAGCTGGATGTCCCTGACTCTAAAGCCCACTAGGCTATACAGCTGGAGTCACTGTAGTGGTGGTAATAGGCTGGCCTATTTGAGGTGTAGACTACTGAGGAGCAACTCCAATAGCAGTGAATACATGCTGCATGAAGCCAAGTAACATGCTGCATGAAGCCAAGTAACTGCTGCTGGATCATAAGTTGTTGCTGCTGCATGGCCTGCTGCTACCTCTGAAACTCATCCTGTCGAGCCTGAACCTGAGCAAGTGTAGCTGCTATCTCCTATGCCTAGCATGCCTAGTCCTACCACATCCGCTCAAGTACTGCTACAAGAACTAGGTCTATCTATGGTGGCTATGGTGGAGCGGAGCTGGAGCCACTGGCCACTCTATCATGTGGTCGAGGAGCCATCTATAGAATCAGCTGATAGTCATCATCAGAGCTCTCACTTGGGTCACTCTTGACCACATCCTCCTGCTGTGCATTAAGTTGTTCCTCCTCTATCGCTGTAATGCCCCTGATGATCTCATCTTGCTGAGCTATTGTCTCTGGTACCTCTAGGCGATGGCTTGGCTGACAAGGTGTCCTCGCACGACTGTGATGCAGCATCTAGGTCATATCATATGGTGAAAACTTAGTAGTAGCACCTGTATACTCTGCCATCGTCTCTAGGGACTTCTGTGTAACTGCCTTTCTAATTAGGAACGTGATCTAATGAGCATAAGGCAGCTGACGGTGACCTCTGAAGCCTTCTGCTAGTGTGTCCTCCATCTCTAAAAGTATCACATCCCAAATATCAAAAGCAGTCTAAGACACAAGGTGACACACTAGCCATAGTTGAATGCAAGTCAGGCCCTCATAGTAACCCATCCTCAGGAGCAGAGTCCTCATAATAGCATCAAGAAGCCAAGCTATAGGAGTAAGGTCACGTGGTGTCCTACTCAACCCCTCACCAAATGGCTCTGTGAAGCATGGTCTGACAAGGTTTGTAGGTGGCACAAGTCCGCCGTGAGGAAGTCTTAGAGGCTCTGTCTATCCATAGCATACCTCGTGAAGGCAAATAAGGGACTCTAGAATCCTCAGAATCTCTTTGACCCTCGAGCTCTAGAGCCTATAGTCATGGCCTCTGAATGCAAAGTGAATGAATCTGTGCCACGGGTCAATCCAAAGAGAGGAGTAGAACTCATGGACCCATGATGGAACAAAGCGGACAGTCCGTCCAAGAAGATCTGTCAAAACTGTAGATAGAAAAGGTGAGGACGGATCTGCTTGCCTATAGCTACAACAAGGGACTCTAAGGAGCAGACTCTCTGAGATCTGAAGGCAACTCCGCTATTAAAATAAGCATTATAGAAATCCTCCTACAACACCGTGTAGAAGTTCTCTGAGGCATGCTCATCCTGCCTCAGCGGAAACCAATCCTCAAATTGCACAAAGTAGAGCTACTGCACCTGTCTGGCTATGGCTGCCCTCCGATCATGGTGAACCACTGGAGGCAGACCCTATGGTCTGGGAGGTGGACGAGAGCCCCTCCTCTATGTCTCAGGCCTCAGTGGAAACCAATCCTCAAACTGCACAAAGCAAAGCTATGGCTGTGCTGTCTGCTCTATCTCCTCAACCTACTCTGCCTGTTGAGTACCCTCTATTTGCTCTGCTGACTGCATCTGCTGCTCAATCTCCCACTGAGGCTGACTCTCCTCTAAATAGACACACCGTCCTCCAAGCATGAGTGTCCTAGGTGGACTACCATGACGAGTCTCAACCCTCTCGATGGTGGCCCTTTGTGCTGGTGACAACTAATCGGTGATATGAACGCCACTCCTAGATCCACCTCTCTTTGCTCGCTCTATGGCGGCTGCCACTACTGCTGCTCTCTCTGTCTCCACATCAGCAAACTTGCGCTTCTTTGTTATGGTCTTTTTTGCCTTTCCTTTCTCCTGAGCAGTCAGGCATGGCGAAGGCCTTGGATCCTCATCACCGAGACCACCTTCGACATTCTTGCAACGTGCCATTTTAGAAGTGGACGAGAATTACTACCACTGATAAGAAGCAACTGCCAACTGACACTCATGAGGCTTGGCCCCAAATTTACTAACACTGCCAAATCAACCACAAGAGCACCGACTCGCTGCATGATGGAATAGATAGGAAATATAAATAATCACTATATTCATCTAGAGGTATGAAACCCTAAGAAGCAAGTAGTAGATAAGAAATTGAAAGCGATGACTTGCTACCTGATGAACCGGTGACCGACGAGCAAAGGAGAGGATCATGGGGCACCACTAGAATCAGTAATGTAAGGCTAGGGTTAGGGTTTGTCAAGACAGTGAGGAAGCGAGCGCGACGGCACGACAGCAAAAGCAGGCACAATGGCACGGCGATGCGAGGCAAACGTGGGTGTGCATGCTGGCAAGGCAGCGGCGGTGCTGGCACAGCGTAGGAGGCACAGGTGCAGCACAAACGGGCATTGGCATGTGTGTGGCAGTGATGCGGCATGGGCGGCGAAGGTGGGCGTGAGCGTGTGCGTGGCAGTGGCGCGACAGTGTGTAGGTGGAGCAGGCACGTGCGTGGCTGTGTGGCGGCGTGACGACGAAGGCAGGCAACGGCGCGAGTGAGGTCGGCACAGACGCAACGGTGCTATGGTAGATGAGGGCATAAGAGCAGGCTACGCGGATGACCTATATGTAGGCGAGAGGAAGGAAACATAGTTTAAAGTGGGCCCCGCGAGATAGAGGAGATAAGGAAGTTAGATCCACTCAGATTCAACTTACCGGATGCACCGGTGGCAACGACCGAACACTGCCACCTGGAGTCTTGTCGACAACAGAGAGGTCCAAAACCCCTCAAGTCATGACCGAACGCATCCGGTCCCTCATGATCGGACGCTCAGCCGAGTCCGATCGATTCTAACATCGTCTTCCTTGTTTGATCGGACGTAGGGTCACTTTCACACCGGACGCAGGAAGAGCACTGTGTTGCGTTCGGCCACTCCTACGCTGCATCTGTTCACCTCCTATGAACTAACCAGATGCCGGAAACAGAGTCCGGTGCAGCGTCCGGTCACCTTTTTCTAGTAGATCTTCGAAGTCCCTTCATGCTGCATTTTCCCAATCAAGTCCCAACTTCAATAAGACTCAAATAAACACCAATTGAGACTGATGTTAGAGACATCTCTCAAACCCTCAAAATTTTCAAAGTATTTTGCTAGGCTATAATTCTTTTTAAGAAAATATGCAATAAAATGGGCAAGGAGCACCATGTGACCACACAAGAGAATTTTATGACCAATAGGAGCTTCAAATGCCCTCCCTATTTGTGGATAAACACAGTGGGTGCTCAAAAAATAACCAAAAAGAAATGACAAAGCAAACACATGCACATGCAATGCAATACTTGAAAGTAATTCTAGTTGCTTGTCAAGTTTGATCCAAGGTTAAGCTTCTTCACTCGCTTTTCGGTGGTTATCTTAACCATGTTAGATAAGCCCTAAGTGCATTACTAAAAATTAAACATGTTGTATATTACAATACAATGCAAGGGACAACACAAGCTCATTTTTTAGTGAAGTTACTAAAATCAAGCACATTGAGCTCATTCCTCAATCGACAAAATGTAGCCTCATCTAGCGGTTTAGTGAAGATATCTGCCAATTGATCCTTGGTCCTTACACCTTCTAGTGATATATCATTTTTAGCAATATGATCTCTAAGAAAATGATGGCGAATATCTATGTGCTTGGTGCCGTGGCAATGTATTCCGATTTGGTGGTGGACAAAGCCACACTATTTTGCTTTACCAAGCAAATGGCACCCTTTGGATGTGCTTTTTCTATCAATTTTACAACCGGCATAATCCGAATCGGAATAGCCAACTAGTTGGAATCTAGCTCCTTTAGGATACCAAAGACCAATGCTTGGTGTGTGCTTAAGGTACCTAAGGATTCTTTTAACGGCAACCATGTGAGCCTCCTTAGGATTAGCTTGAAATCTAACACACATACACACACTAAACATGATGTCGGGCCTAGATGCGGTCAAATACAATAAACTACTAATCATAGAACGGTAGAGAGTTTGATCAACCGATTTACCTCCCTTATCTAGGTTGAGATGTTCATTAGATGGCATTGGTGTCTTGATTGGCTTATATTCATATATATTGAACCTCTTGAGAAGATCCTTGGTGTACTTTTCTTGAGAGATGAAAATCCCTTCTCTCATTTGCTTGACTTGAAAACCAAGAAAGAATGTAAGCTCTCCAATCATAGACATCTCGAACTCTTTTGACATCAATTCACCAAACTCTTTGCAATAATCTTCATTTGATGATCCAAATATGATATCATCAACATATACTTGACAAATGAAGATCTCTCCATCAAGTTCCTTGGTAAATAGTGTGGTATCAACCTTCCCAATGGTGAAGCCCTTCTCAACGAGGAAATCCCGAAGGCGCTCATACCAAGTTCTTGGGGCTTGCTTAAGCCCATATAGCGCCTTGGACAACCTATAAACATAATTAGGATATCTAGGGCCTTCAAATCCAGGAGGTTGATCAACATAGACTAGTTCATTTTTATGAAACCATTTAAAAATGCACTTTTAACATCCATTTGATATAATTTCATTTCATGATGTGATGCATATGCAAGGAGGATATGAATGGCTTTAAGTCTTACAACCGATGCAAAGGTCTCTCCAAAATCCAACCCTTCAGCTTGAGAGAACCCCTTTGCAACTAGTCTTTCCTTGTTCCTCACTGTCACAGAACCGACCAATTTATAAGAGCACAAGTACAAAAACAATCGCCGAAACGATCAAATTCTCGAACTTGAGCCCATATAAACCTGGTAGTCAACTAAAATCTCGAAGGATTTCAAACCAACTTGCATACAACCAAGATCACAGTAATTCAACATAACATATCGTACGTTACAACATTTCACAGACGTTCACAAATAGGTTACATCATCATAGAGTCATCATTATTACAAAACAAGTCTTGTAAACATGCGGAAGCAAATAGTTTAACTCACACACCGAGTTCAAATACACATA
This sequence comes from Miscanthus floridulus, assembly GCF_019320115.1. Lineage (NCBI taxonomy): Eukaryota > Viridiplantae > Streptophyta > Magnoliopsida > Poales > Poaceae > Miscanthus > Miscanthus floridulus. The sequence continues at coordinate 22,519 of NW_027097010.1, forward strand.
CTGGTTTGCTGATCATGGCCCGCAAAAGCATTCAGATAAGAGAAAGCAGATCATGCCCATGATCTAGTCCTCGTCATCCGCCGGGTGGAGACAATACTTATAGAATCCCTGATACAGAAGGTCATCTGCAACAAGAGGGAATAAACCCTGAGTACGGGAATGTACTCAGCTAGACTTACCCGTCGAAAACCAAACAAATGACACCAAGGATTATGCATAGCTTAATGTAGTGGAGCTAGCTGACACTTTCTTTTTGCATAAAAGCATAAGTAGTATGATCAACTCTTATCCTGACTAGCATTGACTTTTTAGCCATTATCCTGTCATCTATATTAGCACCTGTACTAAGCAATCATTTTATTAAGGTGCAAACATTAATAACCATATCAGGTATTCATTGTGGCAACCTTATCATCATCATCCATTTAACCATATCGTTAAATTAATTGAATCTACGTTGCCGCTGCTCAGTCAAGTTCTCACTATCCGGGAGAGACGGCGATTCGAATCGATTCCTATCCAGCTGGAGGGGTATTCCTAAACACAAACCCTGCTTCCCCCGTCAGGGTCGCAAACAAGTCACCTTTGGTACGATTCAGGAGTCGCGAGTCCGAACAGATCGACATTCTTAGAGAACCACTCTGCCAAGGTTGTTCGGGACTCTAACCCACCTTGGACTTATGGCAATGGCTCTCTGCACATCCTTACTACCTCCAGAATGCACGCCACTGCTCGCGACCACGGCCTGAGTCGAGCTACTAGGCTTCGTGGTCAGAACGACTTATCCGGCCAGCTAAGTGTTAGGCTGCGTTCAACATGACATGAGGACATACAACGTATCGGTCCTTAAACGACTCAGACGGAGTCACTATGTTCAAAACTACACAAGACCCCGTCTGGTCTTAATTCATTATTCACATGGTTCTTTTCCACGATAGCAAATATAGCCAACCATGATCCACTTCATCCTAAAGCTTGCAGGTGACCAGAAATCACCTGACTTCTACCGCACTAAGCATGGCTAAGCATTTAACTCGTCCTGAACTTAAATAGGATTCCAGTGCGATATCTGGACAAGGAAGGATATATAATGCAGCAATTGGTTCCAACCAATTCCTATACTTAATGCATCATCAACGAATAAAAGATACTCAATGTATTTGTAAAAGCATGAGAGGCTTAATATGCTCTGGGGCTTGCCTTTCAGGAACGAGGAAGGCTGGTGGTCAGGGCACTCGGGCAATTTCTCCGCGGCGACTGCTTCGTCGGCTTCCTGCACCTCGGGCTCCTCCTCCTGGTTGGCTCCCTCGAACTCTAGCAACGTCACTCCCTCCGGCACACCTATTGCATGAATGCGCAAGATAAATATCATGGATGCACATGAACGAATGTCAGGGATGCTCGGGGAATGCGCATATTCGCTGTAGTTTGCATATTCCAATTTAAGCCCTATTCAAATCACTTTACTTACCAAGTTTATACAACCTAATGTATAATTGCTCATCTTCAGTTAATGACCTAGCACCTGCACCTAAGCATATTCTCAAGTTAGGCTAACCCCTAAACAATCAACGAGAACATAGCACAAGCATGCACTCAAGCATTTGTATTTCAACAAAATGGAGACTATGTAGTGGTACAGTAAACTAGCCATAAATAGAGATTTATAATTCCAAATAACATGCAACAAGACAATCTGGAAATCTTATGAAATTATCTACGATTCATTTTCAGACCTCAAAGTATGATTCAAACCTTTATCAGGTCGAATTCATCGATCAACAGAACTCTGTCCTCACAAGGCAGAGAGTAAGCAAAAACTGGAACCTAACTTTAAACAGCTGTAGTTTCTAAACTACTGGGCCAAATGCCCTCAAATTTTGACAGGAGCTAGATACATAAATTATCTACAACTCTTGTATTCATCTCATTCACAGAAAACCAAAATATCATGGGGAACTTTCTAAAGTCCCCAGATCTGTCCAGAGGGACATAATGCAAACGAATAATTAATAACTTAAGATGTAAACATATAATTGGACAAAACTAAATCTACTCACATGTCACACATATCACAAGGACACCAGAAAGTAGGGTGTTCATCACCAAAACATTTCCTCTAATACCTTTCTTAATTTATTTAATTAATTAGAGGAAATAGTAAACATATATGAAAACTACACCATTAATTGTACAAAAATTACAGTAGACACTACATGCCCTAAGTAGACTACCATAAAAATTTAACACCATTTTAGTAAGTATAATAGCCTACACAAAATTGGTAAGTCAGAATGGCTTAAAATGGCATAATTAGGAAACCTTAGTGAAAAGTGTCAAGCAACAGATTTCATATTTTTCCTAGCATCCATAAGGTACCAAGATACTACCTACCAAGTTTCATGGCCATAGGATTCCTAGATAATTTACAAAAATTCACACAAGTATTTTCCAATGATAAAAGGAAAATCTATAACTCAAAAACTACACATGCAATGTCTCTCAAATTTTAACCAGAGCGTCTACTAAGCAATACTAGCTTACCCACAAAATTTCACAATTTTTGGATCAAGAAAACTCAAGATATGATTTAAACAAGTTTGCATGCATTCAAAAACACTTTTCAAGTTCCTATTTAATTCATCCAAAATTTCTACATAAAGTGCTCAAGACATATTTTTCTTAAATACTAGACCTCATTGTGAGTCTAACAAAATTTGAATCACAGTATTTAGATCTACACATTTGAAGATACAAAAATCACAAACTGCATTCAAAAACTAAATAAATGAGCTATCCTTAGAAACAAGCAGTCACTGACGAGTGGGACCCGGCTGTCAGCCGGACCCACCGGTCAGCGATAGCGAAGCAGGGGACACGGCTGCGATGGCGCGGAAGACGGCGTAGCTCGCCGGCGGTGGCTTTACCGGTGACGCGGAGGGTACCTCCGTGCTCGCCATGACCTACCGCGTCCAATGACCTACTAACCCTAAGCTCTAGCGGACTCTAGGTACCCTGGCCTCGGAGCACGGCGGCTCGGCCATGGCGCACGGCGGCGTGTGGCCGTGTTTCGGCCTGGCTGGACCGGCGGGGGTGGTGATGTCTTCACCCAGGTATCAGCACAAGACGGAGAAGGCGATACAGTAGCTAGGGAAGGGAGAGAGGAGCGGTTTTGAGCTGGCCACGGCGAGGTCACCAGCGTGGCCATGGCGCGGCGGTGCGCGGAATCAGCAATGCCGCTCACCTAGAGCTCTTACGGCACAACGAAGACGTCGACGAGGACCATGAGGTGCTAGCGGAGCTTTGGGCGGGATGGTGCGAGGCGAGACGTAGCGGTGAGCGCGTGCGAGCTCGTCGGAGCAACAAGCGACAGCGGCAGTTCGCTGCGGCTGCGAAGGAGAAGGAAGGAAGCGAAGAAATGAACTGAGGCATAGGGGGGCTCTCGGTGGCGTGCTGGGGCTTCAATCGCTGAGCTCAGGCCCGATGTGGCCTGGCCGGTCAGGCCGTCGGCGACGCGCGGCGCCACGTGGCGGACGACCTCTGTTGCCGGTTGGCCATGACCGATCTGAACATTTCGTTTCAGTGTTCATCGAGTCCGACTGACAGGCTTATTTTTACACCGATTATCTCCTAATCTGCTCGGCCAAAATCTAATCCAGATGGACTACATGATAGAGCTAAGTGAGTACTCCAAATGACTCAACATGAACAATGTTCCAAATGACATCTTAGGTGCAACTAAGTTACTTACAAGCATTTTAGCCACACCATGCATTGGTCACACAAGAATCAAGCAAGGTATGTACTGAAACAATAAAAAACACAAGAAATGTTGCAAATGTTTCATAGTCATGTTTCACACGTTTCATGATCTTGTTGCATAGTATTAACTAACTTTGCTTCACTAAAGTGAGTGGCACATGTTGCACTTAAGTGTTGCACACTTTTCATTTCATAAAGGAAACAACACACATGAAACATAATGATACGTTGCAATGTTTCAAAGACATGTTTCATGTGATATAAGCTTGTGAATGAATGAATGATGCTCATGTTCATGAAATGCAGTGCAAATGTGGAAAGCAAACACCTGGGGTGTTACAGCCCTCCCCCCTTATAAAAATCTCATCCCGAGATTTGAAAAGCGTACCATTGTTGATAGAATTCCTTATAACCATCCCTCAAATAATCTTCCCTTTCCCATGTTGCGTCGCGTTCACTACCCTGATTACTCCACATGACTTTGTAGAACTTGACCACCTGACTCTGAGTCACTCGCTCACAAGTGTCAATCACTCGGACCAGCTTTTCTTCAAAGGTCAAATCAGATTTTAACTCGATATCCCCCAATGGAACTCTCTCTTCAGGGACGCGAAGACATTTCTTTAATTGGGATACATGAAAGACATTGAAGATAGCACTCATCTCAGGAGGTAATTGAATCTTGTATGCCACTTTACCACTTTGTCCAATGATTTCAAACGGACCAACATATCTCGGTGCAAGCTTTCGCTTCACACCAAAGCGTTGGACACTCTTCATAGGTGAGACTTTCAGATAAACGAAGTCTCCAACTTCGAACTCAATAGGTTTTCTACATCGATCAGCATAACTTTTCTGCCTAGCTTGAGCTGCGGCCATGTGGGTTTGGATAGTATGGACTTGTTCCTCGGCTTCTTGAACAAAATCAATTCCATAATATCTCCTTTCACCGGCTTCTACCCAGTTCAACGGGGTTCTACACTTCTAGCCATACAAAGCTTCAAACGGTGCCATCTTTATGCTCTCTTGATAACTATTATTGTACGAGAATTCAGCTAGGGGTAACCATTTTTCCCATGAGCCCTTAGCCGAGATGACACATGCTCTCAACATATCTTCTAAGATTTGATTCACTCGTTCAGTTTGCCCATTGGTTTGCGGATGATAGGCAGAACTTCTTACTAGCTTAGTTCCTAATAATCCGTGCAAGTGCTCCCAAAAGCGAGTAGTGAACTATGGTCCTCTATCCGAGACAATAGTATGAGGGATCCCATGCAGTCGGACTATCTAATTGAAGTACAACTCCGCATAGTCGGTTGGACGAAAGTCTATGCGGACAGGAATAAAGTGTGCCGACTTGGTCAGTCGGTCCACAATCACCCAAATAGAGTTAAAATTCCTCTGAGTAGTAGGGAGTCCAACTATAAAATCCATACTTATCTCTTCCCATTTCCAACCTGGAATAGAGAGTGGCTAAAGTAATCCAGCTTTCATGTGCACAGCCTTGACCCGACAACAAGTGTCACACCTAGCCACATAAGCGGCTATCTCTTTCTTCATTTTGGTCCACCAAAATCGAGGCTTTAAATCATGATACATTTTACTACTACCAGGATGAATAGATAGTTTAGAGGAATGAGCTTCGGATATGATTTGATTTCTAAGCTCTCTATCCTTTGGAACTACCAACCTATCCTTGAACCATAACACGCCTTCCTCATCTACTCGAAAATGTTTGGTTTCTTGCTCTTTCATCTTGCGTTTGATGTGAAACACACCAGCATCTGTCTTCTGTAGCTCGATAATTCGACTCTGTAGAGTACAACTGACAGTGATGTTGTGAAGGACTGCAGGATGAAGGAGCTTTGACAAATGGACATCACTCTCAATCAATGAGTGGCAATGAGACTTTCTGCTTAAGGCATCCGTGATGACGTTTGCCTTGCCAGGGTGATAGTGCACTTGGAGGTTATAATCCTTGATCAACTCGAGCCATCTTCTCTAACGCATATTCAACTCTGGTTGAGTGAAGATGTACTTGAGACTTTTATGATCAGTGTAGATGTTGCACACATTGCCAAGTAGATAATGTCTCCAGGCCTTCAAACCATGAACAACTGCAGCGAGTTCCAAGTCATGCATTGGATAATTCACTTCATGCTTCCGAAGTTGGTGAGAGGTATAAGCAATGACTCTACCCTCTTGCATAAGAACACCTCCTAACCCAATACCTGATGCATCATAGAACACATCAAAAGGTTTCTCGATATCCAGTTGTGCCAAAACCGGAGCCAATGTTAGAAGAGTTCGCAGGGTATGGAAAGCCGCATCACACTCAGGAGTCCAGACAAACTTCATGTCTTTTTGCAGCAATCGAGTCATAGGCTTGGCTATTTTAGAGAAATCCAGGATGAAGCGACGATAATAGCCAGCCAACCCCAGAAAACTCCAAACCTCATGCACCGAGATGGGAGCCTTCCAGTTCAATACTTCTTGCACCTTGGTGGGATCAACCATAATTCCACCATCGGACAACACGTGTCCAAGAAAAGGTACCTCACGAAGCCAAAATTCACATTTGTTGAACTTTGCATATAGCTGGTGCTCCCGCAATCTAGTGAGAACCACCCATAAATGTTCCACATGATCTTCTTCATTCTCAGAATAGACCAAGATATCATCTATAAATACCACCACAAATTTGTCCAACTTGGGCATAAACATTGAATTCATCAGATACATAAAATGTGCGGGGCATTAGTCAATCCAAAAGACATAACCAGGTACTCATATAGACCATATCTTGTAGAGAATGCGGTTTTTGGGACATCCTCAGGCCGAATTTTGATTTGATGATACCCAGATCTCAAATTAATCTTGGAAAAGACTTTTGCTTTAGAAAACTGATCAAACAAGATATCGATGCGTGGCAGAGGGTACTTATTCTTGATTGTAATTGCATTCAAGGGTCTATAATCTACACATTTACGTAGAGATCGATCCTTCTTCTTCACAAAGATGGCTGGGCACCCCCATGGAGATGAACTAGGGTGGATAAGGCCTTTCTTTAGCAGTTCATTCAACTGGGTCTTAAGTTCGGCTAGTTCATTAGGAGGCATTCTATACGGCCTTCTAGAGATGGGAGCTTTACCAGGAAGCAACTCTATCTTGAATTCTACTTCTCAATCCAGGGGCAATCCAGGCAAATCATCGGGGAAAACATCCGGAAAGTCACACATGATAGGGATATCTACCAGAGACTTTGCTTGCACCGCATTGGTCGTGCAAGAAAGATTGATGTCCCTGGGTAACTGTACTAGAAAACCCTCCTGATTGCTAGGATCTCTAAGCATAACTACCCTAGTCAATGTATCGATAAGCACTCCATGATGGCCCATCCAGTTCATTCCCAATATCACATTGATACCTAGCCCCGGTAAAAATTACCAGATCAACCTGATAACTTCGCCCCTCTATCACAAATTGTACATCCCCAACTACCAGCTTGGTTGGGATAATACCACTGGTAGCCCTAATACAATAACCTCACCCTCAACAGTATATGTTTCTGCATAAACTTGGATGCAAATGCTGGACTAATGAAGGAATGCGAAGCACCTGAATCAAATAGTACAACTGCGGGGTGTTGGTCAATCAAAAACTTATCGGCAGTCACTACCTCTTCTGAAGGAATCTCAGTAATATTAGTGTGGTTCACTTGTCCCTGACGGCCACCCTGGTAATTATTCTTCTTAGGGTAAGGGCACTCCCTTGCCCAATGGCCTGTCTTGTTGTAGTTCCAGCACGGCATGTTGCTTGGTGGAGCCCTGGAACTGCCCTGACTGGTAGTGCCCTTGGGAAGAGCAACTGTAAATGCCTTGCGAAACCCAGTCTTGGCGGGATTCTTCTTCTGCGGTGGGCGAAACTTGGCAGCTGACGCTGGAGGACGGAATGGAGCCCTCTGCACGACGGGAGCCTTAGATTGTGAGGCACCCACCTCATAGGCCCTCTTACGACTTTTCGAAGCCGCGTATACAGCATTGTTGTTCTCTTGCGATAAGGCATCATTCACAAACTCATTAAAATGAGCACACTTGCAATTTCCCATGGTCTTCATCAGTTTGGGGCTAAGTCCCCGCTTGAAGCTAGCAATCTTCTTAGCATCGGTGTCCACAACTCGGTAGCATACCTTGCAAGGTTGTTGAAAGCTTGCAGGTATTCATTCAGGCTCTTGTTCCCTTGAGTCAACTTCATGAACTCTATATGTTTGATCGCCATGAGACCAGGAGGAATGTAATTTCCCCTAAAAGCAGACTTGAACTGATCCCAAGTGATTTGGGCATTAGCAGGCATAGTGGACCGATGATGACTCCACCAAATGCCAGCTGGCCCATGCAGTTGGTGCGATGCGTACTCAGTTTTGAGCACTTCAGTTAAGCGGAGCATACGGAACTTCTGCTCGAGAGTATTCAACCACTCATCAGCTTGTAGAGGCTCCTCAGCCTCCTTGAAGATTGGGGGTTTCGTGTCAAGGAAATCCTTGAAATCACTGTATTGATTTGGGATCCGGTCCTTGGCATGGACCACGGCCATCACGATTCGCAATCGTACGGAGGGCCTTGGCCATAGTGCGCTGTCCTTCTGCAAGCATTGCTATTAATTCCGTGGTGTGGGTGGTGGTGGGCGGAAGATCATCATCATCACCCGCACCGATGGAACGAGTATGAGGCCATCTGCACAATGGGCAACTAGTAATTATTGATGATGTCAGCACATTGGAGAGGAACAATATAATCGTGCCAAACTGAATTTACTGACAAGAATAAAAACTTCATACAATAAACAGAGGCAATAATTCATTCTCCAATCACCACATCATCAAGTAGATTACTAGCGCCAAACATAGTGCATTCCAACATGACAAGTTTTAACTTAACCATTACGATACGCATCCCGAAGGGAGCGAATTTAAAGTACATTACATGCCGAATTTGAATTAAAAAGGTACATCCCACATCAGTCTTCGTACTTGAGTTCATTACATCACTGACTGCAAAAGCTTAACTAGTGAGGCTTGCTAACGAAACTACTCGTCGAAGTGACCGCTGTCCATATCGGAGACACCTTGGACTTCTTCTGGGACTTCCTCTTCTTCTTCATCTGCCGGCTCAGCTACATTATCATCCATCTGCACGTCCTCTTCTTCCTCATCGGCCTCAATTACTTGAGGTCCCCCACTATTGGATACCTGGGTATGGGACGGGGAATAGGAAATAGACGGTGTGTAGCTGATGGTGCTCAACCTGAAGCTCTTCAAGCTATTCTTGTAGTGCTTGCTCTCTTTGAAAGGCGTTGTGGTTGGCCAAAATCCAACCTCGACGTCTTTCTTCTGCTAACTCTAAAGCGGCATCCCGGGTGACGTGTCACACGATACAACTCTTGTGCGGCCTCATCTCTCTCAATAGTGAGGTTCATCAGCTGGTTATGAAGCTCGTCTCTCACGTGCAGTTTGACCCCACTGTTGTAGACGATAATTTGCAATACCACGAATCTCCTCAACTTCTTGCTGAGCTCTCCCACATGCATCCGCCCTACGGCGATACTTGCGGGCACACAACCTGAACCTGTGCTGGGCTTCCATTGCCTTGCCAGCTTCATCTAGTGCACTTGGAAGGGTGTTTTGCCTGACTCGACAAAGCTTCAAGACTGCCATCATAGCACTCATTCCAGCGTTGTCGCTCTACACATGTTCGCCACGGCCTCAAACCAAGGCCTGACCAACGTCCTGAGTCCACTCAGCCTCGGTAGGAGACACTCGGGGAATGGATGAAGCAGGGTCACACCCACTAACTCATCCCCGAAGCTCTGTGCTATATCCATTAGCACATCAAGGGCAGCAACCTGAGCGGCTTCCCATGGGACTACGTCCATAGTCTCAATGCTCCACCCATGCCACAACGGTCTTGAGGGGTTTTGCGGCACCACAAAGGTCACGATGTACTAGGGTACATCTCCCAATGGTATCCGCCCGCCTCCACATGTAGCTGGGTGCCTTCGGGTACCCGACTGAACTGAGCACCCTCTAGAGCAAGTGGGAGTACCGAAACTGGTCCAAAAAGGTGCTGCTACCAGTAGGAAACACGGGCGCGGCCATCTGTATCAAAAAGGGATGCAATTCACGTGAGAGGGTTACTCTGCTGAGAGATTGTACTTTATACTTGGGATAAGTAATTATAAGGGAGGGAGTAATACAATATGAATGTCATGAGTGAATATGATGCATGCTCGTTCCGTATGTCCTCACAAACCTAAGAAAATTTAAGCTTTAGCGGGATATACGGTGGCATACATACGTTCTCTCAATTAGCGGTACTAGTCGATCTACATGGTGCGTTGTTAGCGTACCTGTAGAAAAACTTCATTGCAGCCCCAACCCAACAAGATATAATGCTAATTACACAAGTAGTAACTAAGATACTCTCCATATATACATCCCCCGATATATATACTTCGGTATCCAAACTACCGACAAATGTACCCACAATTAAGTACCCTCATATATACATGTATGCAACATGTAAATACTCTAGTAACCACAACTAGCTCTCCCCTAGACCGACGGTTGGACGGTCATGCTCTCGCAACTCATACTTACTTTAGCGTAGAGGCAATTGATCCATACATTACCATTCAAACGAATGGCACCCATGCAATATCACGCCACATGGATGACGAAATAGAAACAATCAATTCCCCCAAGTTAGTAATTATATATAAGCCACCTAGAAGTCCTTAAGTGGGCTATAAGGGATGTGATCACCAGTATACCATAAATTTTTTGATTTTTGAACACTTATATATAACTATAAGTTTGAAAACCATTTTAACAACAAAAGCTTTTGTTTTAAATAGCCGTAAGACATGTTTAATGTTGAATCTAGCTCTGATGCCAGCTGTCACAGAACCGACCAATTTATAAGAGCACAAGTACAAAAAACAATCGCCGAAACGATCAAATTCTCGAACTTGAGCCCATATAAACCCGGTAGTCAACTAAAATCTCGAAGGATTTCAAACCAACTTGCATACAAACCTAGATCACAGTAATTCAACATAACATATCATACGTTACAACATTTCACAGATGTTCACAAATAGGTTACATCATCACAGAGTCATCGTTATTACAAAACAAGTCTTGTAAACATGCGAAAGCAAATAGTTTAACTCACACACCGAGTTCAAATACACATACTGGTTTGCTGATCACGGCCCGCAAAAGCATTCAGATAAGAGAAAGGAGATCATGCCCATGATCTAGTCCTCGTCACCCGCCGGGTGGAGACAATACTTACAGAATCCCTGATACAGAAGGTCATCTGCAACAAGAGGGAATAAACCCTGAGTACGGGAATGTACTCAGCTAGACTTACCCGTCGAAAACCAAACAAATGACACCAAGGATTATGCATAGCTTAATGTAGTGGAGCTGGCTGACACTTTCTTTTTGCAGAAAAGCATAAGTAGTATGATCAACTCTTATCCTAACTAGCAGTGACTTTTTAGCCATTATCCTGTCATCTATATTAGCACCTGTACTAAGCAATCATTTTATTAAGGTGCAAACATTAATAACCATATCAGGTATTCATTGTGGCAACCTTATCATCATCATCCATTTAACCATATCGTTAAATTAATTGAATCTACGTTGCCGCTGCTCAGTCAAGTTCTCACTATCCGGGAGAGACGGCGATTCGAATCGATTCCTATCCAGCTGGAGGGGTATTCCTAAACACAAACCCTGCTTCCCCCGTCAGGGTCGCAAACAAGTCACCTTTGGTATGATTCAGGAGTCACGAGTCCGAACAGATTGACATTCTCAGAGAACCACTCTGCCAAGGTTGTTCGGGACTCTAACCCGCCTTGGACTTATGCCAATGGCTCTCCGCACATCCTTACTACCTCCAGAATGCACGCCACTGCTCGCGTCCCTGGCCTAAGTCGAGCTACTAGGCTTCGCGGTCGGAATGACTTATCCGGCCAGCTAAGTGTTAGGCTGCATTCAACATGACATGAGGACGTACAACGTATCGGTCCTTAAACAACTCAGACGGAGTCACTATGTTCAAACCTACACAAGACCCCGTCCGGTCTTAATTCATTATTCACATGGTTCTTTTCCACGATAGCAAATATAGCCAACCGTGATCCACTTCATCCTAAAGCTCGCAGGTGACTGGAAATCACCTGACTTCTACCGCACTAAGCATGGCTAAGCATTTAACCCATCCTGACTTAAATAGGATTCCAGTGCGATATCTGGACAAGGAAGGATATATAATGCAGCAATTGGTTCCAACCAATTCCTATACTTAATGCATCATCAACGAATAAAAGATACTCAATGTATTTGTAAAAGCATGGGAGGCTTAATATGCTCCGGGGCTTACCTTTCAGGAATGAGGAAGGCTGGTGGTCAGGGCACTCGGGTAATTCCTCCGCGGCGACTGCTTCGTCGGCTTCCTGCACCTCGGGCTCCTCCTCCTGGTCGGCTCCCTCGAACTCCAGCAATGTCGCTCCCTCCGGCACACCTATTGCATGAATGCGCAAGATAAATATCATGGATGCACATGAACGAATGTCAGGGATGCTCGGGGAATGCGCATATTCGCTGTAGTTTGCATATTCCAATTTAAGCCCTATTCAAATCACTTTACTTACCAAGTTTATACAACCTAATGTATAATTGCTCATCTTCAGTTAATGACCTAGCACCTGCACCTAAGCATATTCTCAAGTTAGGCTAACCCCTAAACAATCAACAAGAACATAGCACAAGCATGCACTCAAGCATTTGTATTTCAACAAAATGGAGACTATGTAGTGGTACAGTAAACTAGCCATAACTGGAGATTTATAATTCCAAATGACATGCAACAAGACAATCTGGAAAGCTTATGAAATTATCTACGATTCATTTCAGACCTCAAAGCATGATTCAAACCTTTATCAGGTCGAATTCATCGATCAACAGAACTCTGTCCTCACAAGGCAGAGAGTAAGCAAAAACTGGAACCTAACTTTAAACAGCTGTAGTTTCTAAACTACTAGGCCAAATGCCCTCAAATTTTGATAGGAGCTAGATACATAAATTATCTACAACTCTTGTATTCATCTCATTCACAGAAAACCAAAATATCATGAGGAACTTTCTAAAGTCCCCAGATCTGTCCAGAGGGACATAATGCAAACGAATAATTAATAACTTAAGATGTAAACATATAATTGGACAAAACTAAATCTACTCACATGTCACACATATCACAAGGACACCAGAAAGTAGGGTGTTCATCACCAAAACATTTCCTCTAATACCTTTCTTAATTTATTTAATTAATTAGAGGAAATAGTAAACATATATGAAACCTACACCATTAATTCTAAAAAAATTACAGTAGACACTACATGCCCTATGTAGACTACCATAAAAAGTTAACACCATTTTAGTAAGTATAACAGCCTACACAAAATTGGTAAGGCAGAATGGCTTAAAATGACATAATTAGGAAACCTTAGTGAAAAGTGTCAAGCAACAGATTTCATATTTTTCCTAGCATCCATAAGGTACCAAGATACTACCTACCAAGTTTCATGGCCATAGGATTCCTAGATAATTTACAAAAATTCACACAAGTATTTACCAATGATAAAAGGAAAATCTATAACTCAAAAACTACACATGCAATGTCTCTCAAATTTTAACCAGAGCATCTACTAAGCAATATTAGCTTACCCACAAAATTTCACAATTTTTGGATCAAGAAAACTCAAGATATGATTTAAACAAGTTTGCATGCATTCAAAAACACTTTTCAAGTTCCTATTTAATTCATCCAAAATTTCTACATAAAGTGCTCAAGACATATTTTTCTTAAATACTAGACCTCATTGTGAGTCTAACAAAATTTGAATCACAGTATTTAGATCTACACATTTGAAGATACAAAAATCACAAACTGCATTCAAAAACTGAATAAATGAGCTATCCTTTGAAACAAGCAGTCACTAACGAGTGGGACCCGGCTGTCAACCGGACCCATCGGTCAGCGACAGCGAAGCAGGGGACACAGCTGCGATGGCGCGGAAGACGGCGTAGCTCACCGGCGGTGGCTTTACCGGCGACGCGGAGGGTACCTCCGTGCTCGCCATGACCTATTGCGTCCAATGACCTACTAACCCTAAGCTCTAGCGGACTCTAGGTACCCCGGCCTCGGAGCGCGGCGGCTCGGCCATGGCGCATGGCGGCGCGCGGTTGTGTTCTGGCCTGGCTAGACCGGCGGGGGTGGTGACGTCTTCACCCAGGCATCAGCACAAGATGGAGAAGGCGATATAGTAGCTAGGGAAGGGAGAGAGGAGCGGTTTTGAGCTGGCCACGGCGAGGTCACCGGCGCAGCCATGGCGCGGCGGTGCGCGGAATCGGCAATGCCGCTCACCTAGAGCTCTTACGGCACAGCGAAGACGTCGACGAGGACCGTGAGGTGCTAGCGGAGCTTTGGGAGGGATGGTGTGAGGCGAGACACAGTGGTGAGCGCGTGCGAGCTTGTCGGAGCAACAGGCGACAGCGGCGGTCCGCTGCGGCTATGAAGGAGAAGGAAGGAAGCGAAGAAATGAACTGAGGCATAGGGGGGCTCTCGGTGGCGTGCTGGGGCTTCAATTGCCGAGCTCAGGCCCAACGTGGCCTGGCCGGTCAGGCCATCGGCGACGCGCGGCGCCACGCGGCGGACGACCTATGTTGCCGGTCGGCCATGACCGATCTGAACATTTCATTTCAGTGTTCATCGATTCCGACTGACAGGCAAATTTTTACACCGATTATCTCCTAATCCGCTCGGCCAAAATCTAATCCAGATGGACTACATGATAGAGCTAAGTGAGTACTCCAAATGACTCAACATGAACAATGTTCCAAATGACATCTTAGGTGCAACTAAGTTACTTACAAGCATTTTTAGCCACACCATGCATTGGTCACACAAGAATCAAGCAAGGTATGTACTGAAACAATGAAAAACACAAGAAATGTTGCAAATGTTTCATAGTCATGTTTCACACGTTTCATGATCTTTTTGCATTGTATTAACTAACTTTGCTTCACTAAAGTGAGTGGCACATGTTGCAGTTAAGTGTTGCACACTTTTCATTTCATAAAGGAAACAACACACATGAAACATAACGATACGTTGCAATGTTTCAAAGACATGTTTCATGTGATATAAGCTTGTGAATGAATGAATGATGCTCATGTTCATGAAATGCAGTGCAAATGTGGAAAGCAAACACCTGGGGTGTTACACTCACAATAATGCCTTGATCATCTTGCTTGTTGTGGAACACCTACTTTGTTCCAATGACTCTTGCACCTTGTGGTCACTCTTCAAGAGTCCAAACTTCATTGCGGGTGAAGTTATTCAACTCTTCATGTATGGCATTTATCCAATCCGGATCTTGAAGAGCTTCTTCTACCTTTTTAGGCTTAATGCAAGAAACAAAAGAGTGATGTTCAATAAATGAAGCAAGTTTTTGAGAGCAAGTCATTACACCCTTTGAAGGACTCCCTATGATGAGATCTTGTGGATGTGCTTGTAGTAGAGGTGAATTTCTTCTATCAACCACTTGAGAGGGAGGTTATGGAGCATCAACATATTGAGCTTGTGCCACCATTTGATCATGAGAGACATGGGTGTCTTCATTTTCTACTCTCCCATCTTTATCATCATCTTGTGGCACATTTGATGAAGACGGTGGATCAATCACTTGTACATCATCTTCATCATCTTTGGGCTTGATGTCTCCAACCAGAATGTTCTTCATGGCCTCCCTCAATGGTTCATCACCTACATCATCAAGATTCTCATGTGCTCCTTGGGAGCCGTTAGATTCATCAAATTCCACATCATATATTTCTTTAACCAAGTCGGTGGCATGATTAAATACTCAATATGCTTTGGACTTTGATGAGTAACCAACAAGAAAGCCAATATCACATCTCTGAAACTTCCTTAAATGTTGCCGCTTCTTGTAGATGTAGCATTTGCAACCAAACACCTAGAAGAATGATATCGGCTTCTTCCCATTGAGCAACTCATAAGGGGTCTTGCCAAGAAACTTTTGAAGAAATAGGCGTTTGGATGCATAACATGCGGTGTTGATAGCTTCCACCCATAGAGCTTCGGGTGTATTGTACTCATTAAGCATAGTTCTTGCAAGTGTGATAAGTGTTCGGTTCTTTCTCTCTACTACACCATTTTATTGAGGAGTATATGTTGTGGAGACCTCATGCTTGATTCCAACTTCATCACAATATGCTTCAATGTTTGTGTTGTCAAATTCTTTTCCATTGTCACTTCTTATCTTCTTGAGCTTCACTTCAAATTCATTTTGTGCTCTCTTGGCAAACTTCTTAAAACATGATGCCACTTCAGTCTTGTCATGAAGGAAGAACACCCAAGTAAATCTAGAGTAGTCATCAACTATCACAAGACAATAGAGATTTCCTCCCAAACTCTTGTAAGTTGTTGGTCCAAATAGGTCCATGTGAAGGAGCTCTAGCACTCTTGTTGTTGACATGTAAGCTTTTGTAGGAAAAGTGTTTGCAACTTGCTTGCTGGCTTGACATGCACTACAAAGCTTGTCCTTCTCAAATTTCACATCCTTTAAACCTCTCACCAATTCATTCTTCATTAGCTTCTTGAGTGAGCTCATCCCAACATGTGCAAGTCTTCTATGCCATAGCTACCCAGGTGATGTTTTGGTGAATAGGCATGTCTTCAAGTTTGCCTCTTTGGATGTGAAATCCACTAGATATAAATTGTTGTATCTAAAGCCCTTGAATATAACTTGATCATCATCTTTCTTTGATACAACCACTTCCTTCTCGGTAAACAAGCATTGAAAGCCAAGATCACACAATTGACCAACGGATAGCAAGTTGAAGCTCAATGAAGCAACATATAGCACATTTGATATTGAATGATCATTTGATATTGCAACTTTTCCCAATCCTTGAACTTTGCCCTTTGAATTATCACCAAATGTAATCCTTTCTTGACCATCTAGTTCTTCATCTTGTGAGGTGAACATATGAGGATCACCGGTCATATGTTGAGTGCAACCACTATCAATAACCTAATGACTTCCACCGGTCTTGTAGTTCACCTACACATAAGAGATCAAGCTTGATGCTTAGGGACCCAAACTTGATGAGGGCCCTTGACTTTCTCAACTAGTGACTTTGCAACCCAAATTTTCTTAGGCCTATTCTTGTTGGGAGTACCTAAGAACATGACTTTCATTTTTCCACTAGAATCTTTTCTAAGCATGTAATGAGCATTGAAGGCAAAAGGTCTAGCATGCTTGGGCAAGGGTTGTGGCGGTGGAGTTTGATACTCATGGGCAAAGTGACCTTCTTGTCCACACTCAACACATCTCTTTGGCTTAGGCTTTGACTTGTGTTGTTGTTGATGTTGAGCTTGAGCTTTCTTCTCTTGATGTGCCAAGTACCCAATGCCACTTCTATCCATCTTCATCACGATGTTCATGAGTAGCTCACTTTGGAGATATTGGCTTCTTGTGAACTTGCTCAAACCGGTCTTGAGATGTTTTTTTTTCCAACTTGAGCTTCTTGTTCTCTTATTTAAGTTTATCATGATTTTTCTCC